>NC_142928.1:41788471-41985971 GCF_046866305.1 Octopus bimaculoides
CCATATGTAGTAAAGGAAAATGTAGGAATTCAGTACTGTTGCTAATGTAAATTATAGATGCTCACAAAGTGAAGGGGTATCACTTGCAGGGTAACAGAATATGATTTCTTGTGTAGAAAATTCACATAAGTTAGCAGTAATAGTATATCTGAAGTGAACTCTTTCAGTTGCCTGAAAGTTTGATCAAAGTAGTTGACAGTAAGGTGACATAATCAGTTGTAGTGGCAAGGGTTGCAAAAGTATAGTAATTATACTAAGAATAGGCTGGAAAACTTTCAGGTAGTTATTATTTCTGTTAGCAACAAAAGGCTTATCTTATCCAGTGAGAACAGGATCATAAAATGCTTTTGTATGTTAGCAAAACATGAAAATTGAACAGACAGAGTATGTGAAAGCTGGAAAGAAATGAAGTGTGTGTACTCCACTTAATATGTAACAATAACTTCCTAATGTTCAAATTCTGTATCAGTGATACATGAACAGATTATCTTATACCATGACCTTACATACATTTGTTGTAACATTATGGGAGAGTAATGTTCAAGTGTACTTAGTGCATGCATATGGGTGTAGATGCAGCCAAGTGATTAAAGAGTCATTTTGTAATTAAAGATTTTGGGTCACTGTGTTCCATCATGTTGATAGATACATACACAAACACACATATGATGGGCTTCTTTCAGTTTCTGCCTACCAAATCCACTCACAAAGCTTTATTCAGCCTGAGATTACAGTAGAAGACTTGCCTAAGATGCTATGCAGTGGGACTGACCCCTGAGCCATGTGGTCAAGAAGCAAACTTCTTACCACACAACCATGCTTGAGGCTATATACCATCTTTGTTACAAACAACTAGATCACATTGATGTTGTGTAAAGATCTCATTAGGGATACACATGTCTACGAAATACTCAGCTACATGTATTATTCATCGAGTAGATAATTCAATTACTAACTGGATAATTCAATTACAAAACTGGGCAAGGTGGCGAGATGGTGTGAGGGCAGTTGCTATGGCTTTGAGGTAGATCCAGCCACCCCCATTAATAGGGACAAAACCTGGATTTAAAACACTGGATGATGATAATGATGATGATGATGATGATGATGATGATGATGATGATGATGATGATGAAGGAGCCATTAACTTTTTGTTCCAGACATGATGGGCATCCAACTGTAGAAAATCTGCCTCTACAAATACCATCTGACTCATGCAAGCATGGAAAGTGGATGTTAAATGATGATGATGATAACAACAATGATATACACCTCCCTTTATTTTTTTCTCTCACACTCATTATTTTTTATCCCTCTCTCTCTTTCTTTTTTATTTTTCTCTCCCTCCTTCCCTCCCTCTCTGTCTGTCTCTCTCAAACACACACAAACACATGTGCACACACGCATACATACATGCACCCACAAACACATATACAGACACAAATGCATTGGGTGGGAAACCTATAAGCCCAACACAGCATTTAGTTTATTACCACCACCTTGTCTATGGCGTCGTTTAATAGAGTTCACTATAGTGTAAGCATTCAGCCAACTTAATTCCTCACCTGATCATGTTTCTTGTGAACATATACAGGCTTGACATGAGTCATATATCAATCTCACCTGTCTGTAAAGGTATGCACTGTTCTTTGATTTATTTTAGTTATCTATCTTATATTGCAATTTGTGAACAATAGTATCCTTCCTTGCTGGTTGACAATTGGATAACCATTGTTTTCTGATGATAAGAGTAACAAGGAAGAACTTACTTCAATGCAGAACAAATATCTCAAAAGAAAGCATTGTTTTTTATCTTTTGTAATATTCTGACCAATGATTATATCCTTGCTGGACATACATTGGTGGAAGACACATCATGTACACATGCATGCATGCACGCACACATGCACACACACATGCACATGCATGCACACGCATTCACGCACGTGTGCACACACACACACACACGCACAAAGTCAAGGCTATAGTAGAAAATATTTATCAGGTGCAGCACAGTAGATTGAACCCTGAAGCACCCACTTACAACCTAGATGCTAAATCCACTTTGACTCCATGAATAGTGACCTCCAATGTATCTTCTAATGGGAAAATAACTATCATGTCTCTTTCAATAGCAAAAAACATAAACACTATACATTTAAACAAAAAAAAGCATCATTGTGCGATCCACCCTAATCAGCACTCAGCTAGAGCCCTGACAATTTCTCTAATTATTGGCACTATTATAGAAAGTCTCTCTTGACAAAAGCACATCCTCAACATAGTTGGGACCACATTCCAGTAACTGAGTCTTCTCTCCAGGGCTGGCATATACTTCAACACCCAACAATTACTGCTACTCTATAAGCTTAGATTGGAAATATTGCTCTTACCTGAGGGATGGTGGTGCTGCTGCTAGACACACAGAAATCCTAGATTGCTTCAAGAAAAGGGCCATACAACTGATTGGTATAAAGACACTCGTAGATATGCCCAAGCCTCTGGCCCTCTCTGCCTTTTCTACTGCTACTACTCTTCAGGGTTGACTGGTCTCATGCCATCTCCACTGAGACATTTCCATCCCACTTGCCTCTCATGCTCTCATCGCTCTAGTTGTGTCCAACCCATAGACCTTGCACTAATCACTACACTCAGTTTTTTCCTCTGTAGAACACATTAGCCCAATGGAACTTAATCCTGTTCATGTCTTTTCCACAAGTCTTGTTAAACAAAGGTTTGAAAGAAACAAGCAATTTGAAAAAAAAAAGAAAGAAAATTTAATAGCTTCAAAGATTTAGTGTCATGTAAGCACTGTAACATTTGATGTGGTGGCACATTTTGTACATCATTTTCTTTCCTTTCATTCCAGCACAAATCAAGACCCAAATTTCTTGAAATCATGCATGGCAGATCTTTCATTGCAGCAATCAGAATATGACACACATCTACAAGGATGCAATACCACCACTGCTGTAGCTTTCTAACTCATGAATGCACACATGCTGTATAGACAGGAACAGTTATATTTCTTTGGTTGTCCATGGAGCTGTGTTTTTCATTGAAATGTCATTAGTATCTTGGAGGTGAAATCTTTGTTTCACCATACTGGTGTGTCTTCATTTTCATGAAGGTCCATGGCAAGAGATATTCAATCTGAGGAAAATGGGAGAAAATACAAAAAAGAGGATATACTTGATAGTGATTCAACAACCACCAACACCCAGATGTGTGTGTGTGTGTGTGTGTGTGTGTGTGTGTGTGTGTGTGTGTGTGTGTGTGTGTGTGTGTGTTTGCAAGCATATGTGTGAAACTGCTCTAACAATTTTATCTGTTTTGAATATTATATCCATATTTCATAGCCATACAACAAAATAGACAAAATGCGGATTTTGAAAATAGATTAACACATATGAACCCAGTATAGGATTAACAGATATTTAGTAATAATGTTAGGTGGCATAGAAATACTCAAAGTGGTGAATGACACACTGTAAGATTGCTATGAATGGATAACCTTGTGGTCTTTAGCTGCAGTGCAAGCAGCTTGTCTAGGAAAAGATCAATCTAAATATAAACTTGTTGCACAAACCAATATAAGCTTTGATCTGTAGCCATTTGCAATTCCAAATAAAGCAAAGTGATACTACACAAGCCACACACATACACACACAGACACACACATACACACAAACTCACACACATAGTCAATAATACATGTATCAGAAAAGAAGCACACTCTAAAGAACAGAGCAGTAATTATTACAACAAAAGTTTAAATTTTGGACATAGAATTACCAAAGGTTTCGTATCCACAAAGCCAAAGCCTTTTAGAGAACTTGTCAGACTGTAAACAAAGACAAAAAAACTAAACTTTCAACATTGCGAATGTGAGGAAACGCTCAGAAATTGAGATTTAAGTCTGAACATGTAAAAACGTTAATGAGGACTGGTTGTCTCCCCTGAACCAGAGGATAAAACAACCCTTATAGACCCAAAAAAGCCTAACTGGCAAACGGGGAGATCCAATATTCCAGTAGATAGCGTTTGAATCTGCTAATATTGCTGTTGGATGGTACATTGCTGGTAATGCATATAGCAGGTCTAGGTGTCACCATAGCTTTGTAGATGACTCTTTCTTTCAGGCTCATTTCAGTCTCCTTCTGGACACTTATTATATACCCTGCAAGAACAACCAACCTCTTCCCTTGTATTGTTAAAATGTTTTTTTATGTTAGGTGCACAACTAAAGGAGACTCTTAGGTTGTGCCTCTTAAATAATTGCCTGTATCTATGTGTGTGTGTGAAATGCTTGTCTATTAAAATGAAAATCTTTCCCACACAAGTCTTGACATTGAGCGAGAAGGGTGGAGCAAACCAAACGTTTCTGTGGTGCTTCCTTTTCTGGGTGCTAGGGCCTGGCATGTAAGAGATGCAGTCCTTAAACCCACTCAATGCCAGTGCCTCATTGTAGTAGGGGGCAGCGGTATTGAAGATATCTTAGCTTGAGAATAGATTCGAGATCCTCTTGCTTACACCTTTCACTAGGTCCTTGAAAACAGGAGACTGTGCTAATATAAGACAGTTTTTCATTTGGCTTGTGATAGGGTCCGTATGTACCATATGTATCCCAGATCTAAAGTAACATCTAAGAAATCTACTGTGGTGAGATTAGTCTCAATGGTGATCTTGAGTCCCATTGAGCCTAAGACGCTAATTAGGTCCTTTCTAAGTCTATTTAGTGTGTACCCATTGACTCCTCTAGAGATGGCTAGGGTGTCATCTCTGTAGAGACTGAAGAGGACCAGGATGTACAGTCTGATAAGATCACAGACATCAGTGGTGTCATATGCTCCCATAATTACATCAAAGGAGCCCTTGGGGTCAGATTGCTTGACCCATGTCGAATCTTTGCCGAACAGCACCATCTTCCTGATATGCACGATTACTCTAACATCACTATCACTAATATCTGTGAAACCCTTACCAAAGGAAAGTTCCTTTATCAATAACTCTTTTGAAATCGATGGATAAAAGTTGACAATGTCCAACAGGAGGCCAATACGAGGCTGAAGGAGTCATCTATGAAACTATGGTGACACCTAGACCTGCTATCTGCATTACCAGCAATGTACCATCCAACAGCAATATTAGCAATTTCAAGTGCTACCTTCTGGAAAATTGGATCTCCCCATTTGCCAGTTAGGCTTTTTCGGGTCTATAAGGGTTGTTTTATCCTCTTTATATGTTAAGACTTAAATCCCAATTTCTGAGTGTTTACTCACATCTGCGATGTAGAAAGTTTAAATTTTTTATCCTTGTATAGAGCCTGACAAGCTGTCCAAAAGGCTTTGGCTTTGTGGATACGAAACCTTTGGTAACTCTATGTCCAAAATTTTAATTTTTGTCGTAATATCTGTATATATATATGGCTTGTCAATTCACCTCCAGCAATAGAGAGCAGTCACCATGTTCCCTTCCATATCAACTAACTCTGATGAGCGTAAAGTTATATAAAGAGATTGTCACTTAACACTCCGTTGTATTCCTAGTGCAAAACATTTCAGATAATATACCCATTCTATTGACAGATATATAAGTGCATCTTTTCTCTGATTAATGGACTTTTGGATGATTCATTTATGTGTGTGTGCGTATGTATGTGTGTGTGTTTGTGTGTGCGCGTGCTTGTGTGTATAGTTAATTAGGTTATCTAGGAATAGATAATAATATTACTACAGCAATGGCTGGTGTAGTAGTATTTTAGTTAGTTGCTACAATGATAAAAGTGTAATCTTATAGAGTAACAACTACAGAGGTATCAAACTACTGGACCTTATCATGAAAGTTATAGTTCATGGACTGGCGACACATGAAATCTTTCGAGCGAGATCGTTGCCAGTGCCCCTGGGCTGGCTCTTGTGCGGGTGACACATGAGGTTTTTCGTGCGGGATGAGCTTGGCCGTTGCCAGTACCGCCTGAATGGCCTTCGTGCGAGTGACACGTAAAAGCACCCACTACACTCTCTGAGTGGTTGGCGTTAGGAAGGGCATCCAGCTGTAGAAACTCTGCCAAATCAGATTGGAGCCTGGTGTAGCCATCTGGTTTCACCAGTCCTCAGTCAAATCGTCCAACCCATGCTAGCATGGAAAGCGGACGTTAAACGACGACGACGAGATTAGGAAAAGAATTAAACTAGATGAGATGCAGTTTGGTTTTGTACCTGGGAAGAGTAGCACAGATGCTATCTTCCTAGTGAGACAGCTGCAAGAAAAGTATCTAGTCAAAAGTAAACTATTGTACTTGGCTTTCATGGGTCTAGAGGAAGCTTTTGACAGAATCCCTTGCTCTGTTATCTGGTGGTTCTTAATGAAGTTAGGAGTAGACAAGTGGTTTGTTAGAAATGTACAAGCTATGTACACAGAGCTGTCAGTGGGGTGAGAGTCAGCCATGAGTTTGGCTCAGATCTCAGCCCCCTTTTATTCATCAGTCTTCCAAGCCATAATAAAGGAATTTAAACCTGGCTGCCTCTGGGAACTACTATATGCTCATGACCTCACTCTTATAGCAGAATCTGTAGCATAATTGGAGAATAAATTCCAGGTATGGAAGCAAAACCTGGAATCAAAGGGCCTTAATATAGAAAAGAGCAAAATTGTTGTTAGCAAGAAAGTGGCTAAGACTCTTTTTCTGTCAGGTAAATTGCCCTGTTCAGTATGTAGGAAAGGTGTTGGAAGAAATTCCGTTCACTGCACCTAGTGTAAGCTTCACACACAGAAGAGATGCAATGGAATCACAGATAGATTACAGAGAAAGTCATCTTTGTTTGTGGCAGATGCACAGAAACATTAGGCACTTAGGAAAATGAAAATTAGACTCTCTAAAATGCTGAGGAAGTTTCTTTGAGGTTGTGAATAGTTTCTGCTCCCTAGATGACTAAATTAGCAGCACCAGAGGACGTTCTGAAAGTTTTGTTGCTAGAATAAGAATTGGGTGGAAGAAGTTTAGAGATCTGTTACCTTTATTGGCAACAAAAGAACTCTCTCTCAGAGTGAAAGACAGAGTGCTTGTGTATGAACATTTATGCTCCATGGTAGTGAGATATGGACCCCGATTGCAGATGACATGTGTAGACTGAAGGGAAATGAAGCTAGTATGATGTGATGGATGTGCAACATCAGTGCGTATGTATGACAAAGTGCAAATGTGCTGAAAGAAAAGTTGGGCATAAGAGGAGTCAGATGTAGCGTGCAAGAGAGAAGACTACGTTGGTTTGGATATGTGATGCATATGAACAAAGACAGCTGTATAAAGAAGTGTCAATTGCTTACATTGGATGGCACCTGTGGAAGAGGGAGATCTGGGAAAACATTGGATGAAGTAGTGAAGGCTGATCTCAAGATGTTGGGCCTCAAAGAGGAGATGACAATGGACTGAGGTGTCTGGCGATATGAGGTTCTTGAAAAGAGCTGCCCACCCCAGCAAAACTGAATTCTGGAAGCATTGTATATTCCAACCACATTAAATCACACACCCTAGCCCAGTGAACCAAACAACATCTCTTCTTCCTGCACTTTCCTTTTCTCCCCACCTCCCACACACTCCTGCAGCCCAACACTGCTCTGGCAGCTCTCTCTCTCTCTCTCTCTCTAATGGCATCATGGCTATCCTGTTGCTCCTTAATACACCTGTGTTTCATCATATATATATATATATGTGTGTGTGTGTGTATGTATGTATGTGTATATGTTTGTGTGTCTGTGTTTGTCCCCCCAACATCGGTTGACAACCAATGCTGGTGTGTTTACATCCCCATAACCTAGCGGTTCAGCAAAAGAGACCAATAGAATAAGTACTAGGCATCCAAAGAATAAGTCCTGGGGTTCATTTGCTCGACTAAATGTGGTGCTCCAGCATGGCCACAGTCAAATGACTGAAACAAGTAAAAGAGTAAAAGAGTAATAAAAGTGTGTCAGTGTGTCACACTTTCACCCCTTCTTTCACTATTCAATGACACTTCCTCGTACTGGGGTGAGAGTAATAGTAGGCATAGAAATGGTGAGAGCTGTGGCAAAGACACAGACCGAGAGAGAGAGAGAGAGAGAGGACACACAGACAGACTGAGCCCACCATACATCAGGGTCCCACAATGTATTTGTTGCATCAAAACGTTTGGGCTGCTTGCTAAGATACTAGATAAGATCCAGGTCATTGATGTTAAATTCCCAAAAATTACTAACCATCCCCATACATCAATAGCAATATTGATTGCCTTTTGCAGAACACAGAACACAGAAGTGGAAGCTTATCATTGATTCAAGCTGCCTTTGAATGTTGCATCATATCAGTATCTACTAACCATCAAATGTTGAAATGCATCCATGGATCACATGTGAACAAATGAAGCAAATATCATCATAAGAATTGTAAAGTAGCCTCAGAAATCATTCCATGACATCTGACTAGGAATACAAATCCATGGAAGCTGCATAGCTCTACTACAACAGAATGTTGGAAGAAAGGTTTTCAGCTTATCATCAGCAGTTAAAATCTTTGTAGAATGTAGGCAAAAACAGACCAGATGTGATGATCTGAAACAAATGAAAGAAGTGTGTACAATAGTAGAAATCATTTGTTCAACATATGTTAATATAACATTAAAAATAAATGAAAAACAAAAGACCATGTATGGAAAACTTATAAGAAATTTGTTAGCACTAAACTCAGATCATATTATTAGATTAAAATAATAGTTATAGAGATATTTCATTATACAATTAACTATCTAAATGTCACAAAACCAGAAAGAACACAGCATAGGAAATTAGTTATAATCCTTCAAAATCAATGGCACTATGAAATATGGAAAACTTTCAACAAATAGAGCCTTTAGTAAGTGCATAAATATATATATATATATATGTACATGTGTATTGTCATACATATATATGTATATGTTCATGTGAGTCACAATATACAGCTTCATCATGAAATGTCATACAAGCACATACATATGTATGTTTACAGATCCATACATACATACATATATGACTACCTAAATAATGGGATCTAAATTCCAATCAAAAAGCTTTATTCTTGCATTGGAGACTGGCTTCTTTCTATGTCGAGGGCAAAAATTATAAACAAGGCATATAGACACAAGAAGATAAGAAGGATATATAGTTGTAGAGATCAGCAGCCCTGCAGATATTAATTTTTCTTTCCAAACCAGTAAGAGTGAGAATATCTGCAGATAGTTGCTTCAAAATCAATATCTTCTCAAACCAAATTATAAACTCCCATAAGCAGCATAACCGTCACTAGCAAGCGAGTATGATTTCATAGCATGTGTCATGCTAATTGTTTCCAATGTTTATGTAGCTGTGAGCAGATATAGAGATCTTCTTGGCCCTTCCAACCCTAAACCAGTGGAACATCAAGGATATGATACCTGGAGGTATGATACCAGCAGTGGAGTGGTACTGATTTTCAGCTGAGATGACAGGAGCATCATCAAATAAAATAAATTATTGAAGGAACTAACACATTGCCTGACCCACGGTCTCATGTTCATGAACTTAACACTCCTGACCACATATATATAAGCCTTGATTATATAAGTAAATACCTATATAGAAATCTTGATACACTGAGGTTTGCAGATAAAATTAAATGTGACCAGCTATGATGTACTCTGTAAAATCGATCTGTAAGCAGAACAGAAGAAATAAGCAGAACTTATGTAAAGTTCAAAGTATAAATCTTCACCACAATTATTATTTAAATTCTAGCGTTGCTGCTTTGTTTCTTTCTTAGAACCCAGTACTCAACCGTTTCTTGTTTTTCGTTTTTTATTAAAAAAATGATCCAGATAATTAGAAAAGCGAGATGTACATTCGGAGTTTTAGTTATACAATTTTGAGACCTGATCTTTAGCTTACTTGACATCGAAAATTTACATTTAATTTAAGGAAACCTTGATGCTACAATTTGAACCCTCAGAAAATATATAACTACAAACTAAAAGTCGATTGAAATAAAGTAATGGGACGTAACTCTCACAATTTAAACCTAATACAATACTTTTCTCCTGCGTTTTTACTTTTTCTCTTTCTCAACTTCTCATCTATCTATCTATCTATCTATCTATCTACACACACACACACACACACACACACACAGTGAGAACAACTATATCTAAGACGTTTCTGTAGACTTGACGGGGAAAAAAGTGTACACGAGTGCACACAAACATGCTAAAAATATAACTGTACATACATATATTTAATAACCGCTGCTTTGTACACCTTTAGTTAATTAATTTCAGCTTAATTAAGCTTTGTGCATATCACCAAATGTACAATTTGTTATTTAAATTCAGAGCAGCTATTTCTTTGTGGGCTATGAACAACAGATTCAATGTCCATAGTTGATGAAGCACATGAAAGCAGAAACGCATGCATTAAAGTAGAAATGCATGTATCCTTTGATCTGATGTCATTCATAGCCCAGTGATGTGTTTTCACATTATCTCATAAGGAGAATTTTTCTCCTGAGACAAATTCCACAGTAAAGATATTTCAATGTCTGAGAATACACAATCATGTCACATGCGTTAAAAATAATTCAATTCACATTTATTTCAAACAACACTTTGTGCTCATCTAATTGACATATACATACATACATACATAATATATATATATATATATACATACATACACACACACACACACACACACATAAAAGAAGAAAAAGAAAATGGAGATTGGGAAGTTAATAATTGTTTATTATTAACAGCAAATTAATCATCATCTCTTACAGCTGTTTCAATTAATACTCAGTAAATATTAAATTTATATGACCTGAGCATATAAATTCAGTCTGCTATAATAAATAAATAAACACATATATAACATCCAAGGGTATATGTTTTTCCCCTCTGAAGATATTATGCTTGGGTCATATAAATTTAATATTTACTTAATATTTACTAAGTATTAATTGAAACAGCTTAAAGGATGATGATTAATTTGCTGTTAATAATAACAATTATTAATTTCCCCATCTCAATTTTCTTGTTCTTCTTTTATATGAATATAAACTATATGTTTTTATATATATACCTATTATTTTAAGGAAATTAATTCCCCCAAAATACTTAGTGTTGAACCAGTATTCTCTTGGATGAAACCATCCCTTCATGAGGTTAACATAACCTCTAATCAAATATGTGTGTGTGTGTGTGTGTGTGTGTGTTAATAACACATAGAAGGAGGTGCTTTATCCTGCACACAGCTATCCTTTGCCCCTTTCCTCTTGTTCCAATGGCTGTGAGCAGGGAACCCCACTACAGCCAACCTTGACTCGGAAAGTCCATAACTGCTATCCCTTCTTCCTGCAATCCTGCAGAAGGTATGGTATGCTTCAATTCACGTGCCTCATTACATACAACTGTTGCTTTACTTGTTCCGAACTGTGAGCTGCAGTCATGCTGGGGTATCACCATCTTTGTTACTATAGTGATCTTTGATGAATTAAGAAGTTTGATACTACCACCCTCATTTATGTCTGTTGTAATGTAGGTTCATCTAAAACTGAAGACACCATGGATCCTCCTGTCATAGATGACTGATGAGGGTTCTGCAATTTCTTGTCGAACAACCTGCACAGATGATTTGTTTATAATGATCAAATGTTTCTGCTGCACATTAGCTCACTCTCTCCATCAAATTTATGTTGCTTGTATGGATGCACAGTGTGCCACACATCAGATGTTCAAGAACACCATGTATTGCCCAGTCCAATTCAGGAATTGAAACTATGATCTTATGATCGTGAGTACAACACTCTAATTTCTAGGCCACATTCTTTTTCTCTTTTTAATTCAGAGTTTATCTTAAATGGCGTCCTGATTAATAGCAAGGTTGTGATGGAAAGTTTCTTGTTTTGTTCATGCATATTTTTGTTGCCCCAGATATTGTGGTCATTTATAATGCATGAATTAAAAAGTTGCATTCTCTCACATGGAATCTGAGTTCAATCATACTTTGCTCCAGATAAGTTGGTACATGTTTTGTTTCTCTAATAATAATAGGTATGAATAAGGTGGTGAGCTGGCAGAAACGTTAGCACACCGGGCGAAATGCTTAGAGGCATTTCATCTGTCTTTATGCTCTGAGTTCAAATTCCGCCAAGGTCAACCTTACCTTTCATCCTTTCGGGGTCGATAAATTAAGTACCAGTTTTATACTGGAGTCAATCTAATTGAGTGGACCTCTCCCCAAAAATTTTGGGCCTTGTACCTAGAGCAGAAAAGAATAATAGGTATGAATTTGAAAGTGTATCTTGGGGTACTGGATTTGAGAATTCTTATCAATTCTTCATAAATGTTTTCTTTCTCCTGCATTTTTCTGACCACATTGGTGTCCAGAGGGCAGCTGATTTCCACAATAGAGCAAATTTTTCCTTGTGGATCCACACAGCAATATCTGCCCAGTTTGTTTTTAACTTGATGGCTGTTTTAATGTTTAAATTCAACCAATATTCTTTGACTTATTGGTGTCAATTTAGTCAACTTTGTCTGATGATATTTTTTTTTGTCTTATGTTGTTCCTGACAGTGCCATCAATAGCATCGTGCCTTATAGGAAGATGATATTCCTCTCACAGTTGGCTGATATCTTCATCTTAGTTTTGCACAGCCCACATTTGTTGTTTATAAATGTCTTCTGTGGGCTGTGGGTATTTGGTAGGGATCTCTTGTTTTTGAATTGCATGGAGTAGGAAGTCATAAATTTGTCAGTTCTCCATGCCAAGATTTTGATATCATTTAATCCCTCCTTGCTGCTGCTGCTGCTGCTGCTACTACTACTACTACTACTACTACTACTACTACTACTACTAACAACAACAACAACAACAACAACTGACATACAGACAGACAAGGTATCAGAGCACTGAAGGCCGGCTATAGTAACCTTTAGGAGGGACAAGCAAGAATGCCTAAAAACTGATGTGACAGTGTCCGGAGATCAACATATCCTCATGAAAGAAAGAGAAATGTTTGATAAATATGGAGACGTGAGAACTGAGATGGCCAAGATGTGGCAGCTATGAGAGTCAAACATAAAGGTTATGCCTATTGTCATCGGAGCATGATATTGTATACTGTGTGACGTCTATAACAACAACAACAACAACAATGATAATAATAATAATAATAATAATAATAATAATAATAATAATAATAATAATAATAATAATTCTTTCTACTAGAGGCACAAGGACTGAAATTTGTGGGGAAGGGGTTAAGTCGATTATATTGATAATAATAATCTATTTATGCCATCAACATCATCATCATTTAACGTCCATCTTCCATACTAGAATGTGTTGGACTACATATATTTATATATATATATATATATATGTAATCTCACATAGTTCTAAAAATTAACCTTCCCCCACCATCCCCATTCCCTACATCCTCTTCACATCTATCCTACCCTACCGTTACACTATTCCTCACTCAGCAATCAAATATCTTGCTTATTAGAATGGACATTTTTGACAAACCCAAATCCCAATGCAAGGGACATAACTCCGATGAACTAAATAATTCTTACATTTACGGGGGCTTTATCTGATTTCATCCACGAATTATGTTGGGGGTTTTACAGTCGCACCAAGGCCCATAAAACAGGTGTAAATGTTTTGACCCTCCAGTGTCAAAGGGCTAAGACCTTATATTTCCTTCAACCGTTTGTGGTAATTGCTAGGACTTGACTATCCATTTCTAGCATGAAAACCATTTAACTATTGTGACAATATATTACATAACTGCTGCTGCTACTACTACTACTACTACTTATAATAATAACAATAATAATAATAATAATAATAATAATAATAATAATAATAATAATGATAATAATAATAATGATAATGATAATGATAATAATAATAATAATAATAATAATAATAATAATAATAATAATAATATCAGCACATACCCTCATCAATTTAATGCTCATGGAAATCTTTAATATTTATAGAATATTCTCTGTAAATCTGGAGAATATTCTATAAATATTAAAGATTTCCATAAGCTTTAAATTGATGAGGGAATGTGCTGATATCAAGTTAAATTACACTTTACAAATTCTTCTACAGTTGGATGTGAAACATGGGCCATAACCGCTGAAGACATGTGTAGGCTCACAAGGAATGAAGCCAGTATGCTCCGATAGATGTGTAATGACAGAGTGTAAGTACCTTGAGAGAAAAGCTGAACTTAAGAAGCATCAGTTGTTGTGTGCAAGAGAGATGATTGTGCTGGTATGGTCATGTGGCGAGAATGGATGAGGATAGCTGTGTGAAAAAGTGCCACACCCTAGCAGTTGAGGGAACCTGTGGAAGAGGTAGGCCCAGGAAGACCTGGGATGAGGTGGTGAAGCATGACCTTCGAACACTGGGCCTCACCAAGGCGATGACTTTTGACTGAGACCTTTGGAAATATGCTGTGCGTGAGAAGACCTGGCACCCATGCTAACGTCGTCTTCTTCATTGCACATGAAACTCGGCTTGCGAAGACCTGTTAGGGGAAGCAAAAGCGAAATCGTGATGGCACTTGTGCCCAGCATCGCCTTCCTGGCACTTGTGCCGGTGGCACGTGTAAAGACATTCGAGCGAGATCGTTGCCAGTGCCTCTGGACTGGCTCCTGTGCAGGTGGCACATAAAATGCACCATTTTGAGCGTGGCCATTGCCAGTACCACCTGACTGGCCTTTGTGCCAGTGGCACATAAAAGCAACCACTACACTCTCGGAGTGGTTGGCGTTAGGAAGGGCATCCAGCTGTAGAAACTCTGCCAAATCGGATTGGAGACTGGTGTAGCAATCTGGTTCACCAGTCCCCAGTCAAATCGTCCAACCCATGCTAGCATGGAAAGCGGATGTTAAACGATGATGATGATGATGATGATGATGATATATATATATATATATATATATATATATATATATATATATATATATATATATATATAATATATATATATATATGGGAGAATATACAAAAAATAACAACAGACGAGGACAGGTGGTGTAAATAACAAAAGTATATATTAGTATGACGCTCGGGAATACGGAAATATATATATATATATATATATGTATGTATATAAAGCAGTTGTATACTGTCAACTTAATGTGACAGTCCCAATAAGGGAATCATACTGCTGCTCTTTAGCCCTAGGAAGCTGGACCGCTTCTTGTTCGCCTTGACACATTTCCTGTGTCCTTATGTTTGTGAGGGGGAGACAAGCACCTCCAGCCAGCCTAGTCTGCATTCAGGGACATGTTTCTGAGTCTTTGCTTGTCATCAGCCTGAAGTAACAGGACCAGCTGGCTGAAGATGCCTGTCAACCTCTCACAAATATATATATTTCTAGTGAAAACACAAACATTAAGACACAGGAAATGTGTCAAGGCCAACAGGAAGTGGTCCAGCTTCCTAGGGCTAAATAGCAGCAGTATGATTCCCTTATTGGGACTGTCACATTAAGTTGACAGTATACAACTGCTTTATCATAACACTGCTGCGTAAGTCTCTCTGTGAGATTTATAATTAGATCATTACTAATTTTTGTAATCAGTGAATGTGTTTTCACTAGAAATATATATATTTGTGAGAGGTATCTATGTGTGTGTGTGTGAAATATTTGTTTATCAATCTAAGGAAAATCTTTCCTATACAAATCTTGACACTGAGAGTGACAGGTGGATCAAACCAAACAACATTTCTGTGGCACTTCCTTTTCCAGGTGCTAGGACCAGGCATGTAGGAGATGTGGTCCTTAAACCCACTCAGTGCCAATGCCTCATTGTAGTAGGGGACAGTGGCATCAAAGATATCTTGGCTCAAGGTTAGATTCGAGATCCTCTTGCTTACACCTTTCACTAGGTTTTGGAAACTATAGAGGGGTGGCAGGAGGCTGTGCTAATATAAGACAGTTTCTCATTTGGATTGTGATAGGGTCTGTATGTACCAGAGCCTAGATCTAAAGTAACATCTAGGAAATCTACTGTAGTGAGATTAGTCTCAGTAGTGATCTTGAGTCCCATTGAGCCTAAGGTGCTCCCCTAGAGATGGCTAGGGCGTCATCTCTGTAGAAGCCAAAGAGGACCAAAGGAAACCTCTTTCCTAAGATGTCCAGGATGTACAATCCAATAAGATCACAGTGGCTGCATTCCTTTCAAGCATTGGGCCTCATGGAGGCAAAGTGGCTGATATCCTTTCAAGCATTGGGCCTCACGGAGGCAAAGTGGCTGAGTTTCGTTCAAATGTTGGGCCTCACGGAGACAATAACTGAGACCTTTGTCATTATGTCATGCTTGAGAAGAAGGCTCATCAAGCTGAGCAAAATAGCAGTCATGGCAGATACTGGTGTCACGGAAATGGCACCTGTACCGGTGGCATGTAAAAGCACCCATTACACTCTCAGAGTCAGTCTCTTGCTAGTCTGAGTTTTACCTGTAGGTGCACATGATCTTCAGGTGTTTCAACTGTAGGTGAAACTCAAAGTAGCAAATTACTGATTCAAGCAAAATAATATATGTATGTGTGCATTTTTCCATCACATATATAATGAAGGCCGCATGGTTGGGAAGTAAGTTTCTTACTCTCACATCCAAAATATATATATATTAGACAGAATGAGATAGCAAATCCAAGGCTGTGAGGAGTTTTCAGGACATTTATAATGAAATAGTCTTACAGCTGTTTCTGGAATATTATGGATTCCCTTCATCGGAGACGGTGTGAGAAAATATTTGAGTTTGAATTATTGTGGAAAAGGAGGAGACATGGAATATAGAGGGAAATAAGAGAATGAAAGTAGAAATAAGATCTATAAAGATAGTGTAGTTTCAGTTCCATTATTTGATGAAAATGGTGTATAGAAGTGGTAAAAAAAGTTTCCTGTACATGGTATGTAAGTTGGAGTAGCAGTTCATGTTTAGTCATTTCAAAGTATGGAGCTGTGGAATCAATGTTGCTTGTCCAAAATGGTTTTGTGGTGTGAATGAAAATTTGAGAATGTATTGGTAGTATTTGTGGATAGATGGAGGGAGGAGAGATGTGTATGATTAGAAAGAGGAGATAGGTCAAATTTAAAGCAGGAAGAGAAACTGAGAGGAAGAAAAAGAGAAAAAAATAAAATAGGGAGAGAGAAAAAAAATAGTGAAAAAAGGGTGAAAGAAGTGAGAAAGGGAGTGTTAGTTGGTGGTCAAGATAATGTGATGGGAGACGTATGTGATAGGTAGGAAAGAAGATATAATGGCATACGTACGCATGCACTCACATACATATATAGACACATACATACACCTATATATACATATATATATATATATACATATATATATATATATATATATATATATATATATATATACGTACGCATGCACTCACACATATATTCAGACACATACATGCTCACGCGCATTCGTAGATGTATTCATACACGCGTATGTGTATGCATACATGTATATATATATACATGCACACGCATACAGGTATGCATATATACACATATACACACTCATTCATATAAATTTATATACACATATGCACGTATACACACATACATACGCACACATCTATATAAGTGTACATACATACATACATACATACATACATACATATTATTTGTATACATCATGCCTTATTGGTACATTTGCCATTGAATTTGAACACAAATATAGTCGTTCAAATAGAGTTGTAAAAATGGTAAAAAGTGATACAGTAGCATTAAGAACATATGAAATTATTAATGAGTTTTATGCCAATCCATTTTAACACAACCAATAATACATAGGCAGAACTTTATATTGTGTGCAGAACTTAATGTTGTGTGCAAAATTTATTGATAAGTTGAAGCAAAGAATAATACAGAAATTCCATGCTATTGGCTTAGATTAGTGGTTCTCAGTCATTTCTTTTTTTATCTATGGACCACTTTGATTCTTATTTTACGTGTGTGGATCCTCATAGCTATTCAATGTTTAAAAAGATTGCATAGGCACAGGCGTGGCTGTGTGGTAAGAAACTTGCTCTACAACTACATGGTTCTGGGTGCAGTCCCACTGCATGGCAAATGTCTTCTACTATGGCCTTGGGTTGATCAAAGCTTTGTGAGTGGATTTGGTAGACGGAAACTGGAAGAAGCCCGTCATATATATATCTATACGTGTGTGTGTGTGTGTGTGTGTGTGTGTGTGTGTGTGCGTGCGTGTATATGCGTGTGTGTGTGTGTGTGTGTATCTTTGTGTCTGCGTTTGTTCCCCACCACCGCTTGACAACCGATGTTGGCGTGTTTACATCAAAAAAGTCCGATAGAATAAGTGCTAGGCTCAACAAATAACTAACTAACTAAAAATAAGTACTGAGGTCAATTCATTCGACTAGAAATTCATCAAGGCGGTGCTCCAGCATGGCTGCAGTCTAATTAATAACTGAAACAAGTGAAAGATAAAATACTTTTATGAGTAAATATTATTAGGAGTTGTACTAAAATTTCTTAAGATATTCTGTGTATTGTAGAAGTATAAAAAAATAATTGCACATAAATTTTAACAAAATTTTACATGGGCCCCCACCTAAAGGGTCATTTGGACCCTGGTTGAGAACCACTAGTTTAGACGATCTGGAACGAGCAATGAAAAATATATCCCAAGATGAGCTGACTCTATTGAAAGAAAATCATTTTGAACGTTTGTTATAAATTATTCAGTCAATTTCAAATAAAATCGTTGTTCAGTTTAAATATACCATCACATAATTGGTTAATTCTGTGAGTGTATTTGACAATATGTAAATTCTGATGTGTAAATCTGGAATACAAGTCACATGTGTCTATAATATTGTAGTTATGTTCTTCCATACTTTTCATTATACAATATACAAATCGACTGCTAATACGCTTTCTCGCAGATTCAAGTTACGACTGGTTATAAGACGATAGAAGCTTATAGGTGCGCATGTTTTGATTCAGTTTGATTGAAGTGATTCGTTAAGTTTTGACATTAATCATATGCTTTGTAATATTAGGGATGTTTTTAGTTTCATGGCGGCCATAAAGTAAAGATGCCTGAACCTGATGTGAATCAAGCTACCTTTTCGATTAGCGGCATTTGCAATATGAACACTGGCAGCCGGCTATTGAATTGTGCTCCGGCCACTTCGTCAACAACACATAAGCATACGGCTTACAAAGATTTGACTTCAAGACTTGTCCTTAGTATTGATCTAGGCACTACTTCCATAAAAATAGCCCTTGTAGATAGCATCACCAAAAAACCTCTCAAGACTGCTGCTCAAGTTACTAAAGCCGATATTGAAAGTCAAATTGGACTAGATGGTTGCGAGCAGAACCCTGTACAGATCCTTCATGTACTTCATCAATGTATATCAACCTTCGACAAGGAACATTTGAGCCGAGTTGTTTGTTTAGCAATCACAGGACAGATGCATGGTGTTATGTTATGGCGGAGTGAAGAGACTTCTAAGAAAGAACTATCAAGTTTCGGCTCCTCGTCTCACAAATGGAATAAACAAGAACCCAGTCAACTCATTACATGGCGAGACCAACGCTGTAAAACAAAATTTTTAGCTTGTTTACCACCAGCAGACTCACACCTTAGATTAGCCACGGGTCATGGTTGTGCCACATTATTCTGGATGGCCCGACATCAACCTGATTTTCTTAAGCGCTTTGATTGTGCTGGAACTATAATGGACTACCTTGTTTCACTTCTTTGCGGCCTTACTCATCCTGTTATGTCACCTCAAATAGCAGCCAGCTGGGGCTACTTCAATACTGAACATGTATCTTGGAATACTGGAATGTAAGTTAACTCACTTTATAAAGTACTGCACATGCATTTCATGGCAGCTGTTATTAAAGAGAAAGGTGCTTGTGTTACACATGTTTTGGTCCTTTCAATTATATGCGCGAGTGGATGTGTATCACTGAATGGATGTGTTTACACATTAAAAAAAACCCACATTTTTCCAACACGTTTTTTCTAGTACTGTAGTTCTCAACCATTTCTCTTTTTTCGCCTATGGACCGCTGATTTCTATTTTACCCTGATGGACCCTCACATTAAAAAAAAAATCCTATTGTATTTTTATAATTGGGTTGCAAAATACACGATCCGATTTTACCCTCATAACTTTCAGGAAAATCAATATATATTAATTAAATTTTATAAAAAATACCTTTCAAACTGCATAGGTTACGACTATAAAGAAATTTGTAGGGAAAATGTTTTCCAAAAAGGTGTGGAGAGGATTTTGGGAAAATTCACACGATCTGATTTTTTCTCTCCTAACTTTCAGGAAAATGGGCATCTTTTAATGAAAGTTTATACAAATATCTTTCAAACGGTATAGATTACGATCATAAAGAAATTTGTGAGGAAAATCTTTTCCATGGGGTAGGGAGAAAAGTTTCGAAAAAACGGAGTTTCGGATCAGGAAGACCACATAAGTTCATTTTTTTTTTTACTCCTCATCCAACCTGCGGACCGATTTTGGCCAATTTTTTGCACTTAAAAACTAGGGGAGGAGCCTTTTCGGTAATAATGTCAACATTTTCAGAGGGAAAAGTGTGATTTAAGGGAGATTTGGCTGCTGTTTCTTGCATATCCCAGGACAACCTTCCTCGTTTCCTTCTCACTCTCGCATATATTGATGTTTTTCAATATTTTCTCCCCATAAACACATGCTATAGGAAAAAATTTGAAAATTTATGATTTTTTTTTTCAACCCCTGATTGTTTCTGTTTATAATTTAAAATATTGGAGAGCCTGAGGTCGTTTTTGGTATTTATCCACAGTGGTTTTTAAAAGATAGGTATGTAAAAGATAATTTTAGATAGCATACATTTCTGTTAGAAAAATGTTTTTTTTACACACACACACACGGCCTCGCTTAATTAAAGTGGGGGTAAAAGTTAAAATTATTTTTTTGTTGATGCTTACACATCCCACCAATAGAGCACTCGTTTGGTCCATTTGTATCATCATTAGGGAGGAAGAAAAAAAAAATCGTAAATATTCCAAACCGTTTTTTCATAAAAAGATGCTCCCTATCATATTGAAGGCTGTGGTGAAAGACAATTGGAAAAATCCCCGTCAAAACGGAGAAATTCCAACTTATGTGGTCTACTTGATCCGAAACTCCTCTCCCCACCCTCTTGGGAAAATTCTTCTTCCACAAATTTCTTTATAATTGTAATCTATACTGTTTGAAATGTATTTGCATAAACTTCACACTAAAAGATTCCCATTTTCCTGAAAGTTACGAGGGAATGAAAACGGATCGTGTGAACTTTCCCAAACTCCTCTCCCTACCCCTTCGGAAAAAAATTTTCCCCACAAATTTCTTAATAATTGTAATCTATGCCGTTTGAAAAGTATTTCTATAAAATTTCACTAATATATACCCATTTTCCTGAAAGTTATGAGGGAAAAATCGAATCGTATGAATTTTCCGAAAGTCCTCACCCCACCTCGCCGTTCGTTTGCGCAAATTTTTGTTTTCATATTCGTTTTCTACACATTTTTTTACATCTTTTACACGTTTTTTTGTTTTGTTTTGGTGACCGGGAGGTAAAGTAAACATTAACCATTATTAGGGGTTGTATATAAACTGTTAAAATATTTTGTGTATTGTGTATAACTAATTTATTGTTTATTAACTTCAACAACAAAATCTTATACGGACCCCAATTGAGAACTCTTGGTCTAGTAGAATAGTTCAAATTTTTTTGTTTAGGTAGAAACAGTTGATTTATTGTTTAAGTAGAAGCAGTTTGATTTATTGTGAAAGGTAAAATTCAGTTACATTTTTTCTTTCTTTTTAGTAAGATTTTGCCCGCGAAAGTTAAACCCAGCCCTAAAGTTATTAGTTTCCAAATTACTGAGATCAAGTTTTAGGAATCTCATCAGAATTGCAAATGAGCAGGCATGCAGGGCAACGGCGTTCCATACTTATAGCTCACAAAGCATCAGTCTCCTATTGCATTAATTATGTGAAGGATTGACTCGTTCTACAGTGAAATTTTACAAGAAAATAATGTCCCACTGCGTGGCATCTTGGGCAAATGTTTTCTACTATAGCCTCGGGCCGACCAAAGCCTTGTGAGTGGATTTGGTAGACGGAAACTGAAAGAAGCCTGTTGTATATATGTATATGTGTGTGTGTGTATATGTTTGTGTGTCTGTGTTTGTCCCCCCCCCCAACATCACTTGACAACCGATGGTGGTGTGTTTACGTCCCCGTAACTTAGCGGTTCGGCAAAAGAACCGATAGAATAAATACTAGGCTTACAAAGAATAAGTCCTGGGGTCGATTTGCTCGACTAAAGGCGGTGCTCCAGCATGGCCGCAGTCAAATGACTGAAACAAGTAAAAGAGTAAAGAAAACAATATTCGTTCCTAAAAATATACTATATCTGCGCAAAATGACATATGAATAGCTTGTTGCTTTCTTAAAATACCTTCCAGTCCGTAATTATCAGAATATAGAGGATGTTCACTTTTTTTGCTTTTGAAAATGTATCCCTTCTTTAAAAATAACTCGTAAAATATTATGCGGATATTTTCTTAGCGCTGGCTCTTACAAATTCCTATATTTCGATTCCTAGTTTTGACTGACAGGTGGTCTGAAGTTATGAATCATGTTTTGCACAAATACCATGATTTAAAATCGAAGACTTTATATCGTAGTTTTGGTGTGTTTCATTTCTAGTTGCTATTTCACTGCTGGTGGCCGATTCACTTCTAAACATAACTGCACGTTTATACTTGAATAAACGCGTCTCCTTTTTTTTGTGACAATTTTATTATGTAAATATACATCTGTAAATAAATTACATCCTGTGTGTATGTCATTAAAAGAAAATGGGATGTGTAATGATAAATATAAAGATGTAGAGTGCTACAAGTTAACTAATCAGACTTGTTATCAAAAGTGTACGAGCCTTGACTCTTCCATCTTTTGTAGGAGGAAGCATCCAGGACTACATTAATTCGTCCTCTTCGTTTTTTAGATAGTGGTTTGTGGTCTGATTTAGCTGCTATTTCTAGCAGTTGAACTTGTTTGAATTGGTACGCGCTTACACATGTGTTTGCGCCAGCCGCAGTCCAATGAAAAGTAATTATTAAGTCCCATTTACGCTTTTTATTTTCTATCAACCATGTCATCTCTTTCACGTCAAATGTCAACAAATCAGCATATATGATTATCCTTCTCTCTTCCTTATTGTATTACTCTAAACATTTTCCCTTGCCAGTAGCAATTAGCGCTTTAAACGAAGCGTTAAACCTGTTTAATCTATAGTCTTACACACCGGCCCCCACTATTACAGTGTAGAAGCGGAGTAAGTCACGAGATAAACAAAAAATAATTCATAAGTAATTATTTAGTTAAGATAGGATGCGGTTAATTGATTAAATTCCAGAATTTGGTTGATGTTTTGTTTTTATCGACCCATCAGAATAAAATAGCGCTTATTTCTCTGCCGAGAATTACTACTTCCCTAGCGAGACAATTGTTTTGCATGTCTGTTTAAGAACTGTTGATGTAAAGGTGTGTGTGTGTGTGTGTGTGTGTGTGAGTGAAGGGAGTTGAAACATTTACGATGTAAAGTTAAACGCTCAATGAAATTGAAAGTGTATTATTGACGTTTCGGGCTTAAGTCGTTCTTCAGTAAGATAGGGGAAAGGAAGAAAAAATAGTTGTAATGAATGTGTATGTGTGTATGTGTATATGTATGTATGTCTGTATTGTTTCAGTCATTGGTCTGTGGCCATGCCAGGACACTGATCGGAATTGTTTAGTTTAAGAATTCGCCCTCCAATACTTATTTTAAGTCTGGTATTTATTCTGTTGGTCTCTCTGGCCAAGTTACTGGGATGATAACAAACCAACATCAGTTTCCAAGTGGTGGTGGGACAAACACAGACAGACACACACTTATATACTTCATTGTTCTTTTCTTCAAACAACTGCACAAATCATGCATACATATAGAGTAGAGAGAAAAAAAAAGACAAATTCCCATGGTCTGCACTTGTATTATTTCTGAAAGACATATGTTGGTCTGTCATTTTCTTTATATGATAATATATCTATTTCTTTAATGCCCACAGGGGGCTAAACATAGAGGGGACAAACAAAGGAATTAAGTTGATTACATCGACCCAGTGCATAACTGGTACTTATTTAATCAACCCCGAAAGGATGAAAAGCAAAGTTGACCTCAGTAGAATTTGAACTCAGAAAGTAACGGCAGACGAAATACTGCTAAGCATTTCGCCTGGCATGCTAATGACTCTGCCAGCTTGCTGCCCTTTATATGATTATATATTGATGTGAATATATAATGAGTCCATATTTTATTTGAAAATACAGATATTGTCTATATAATCGGGTATGTATTTTGCAGTGGCAGGATATGTCAACTGTACGGCATGGTTTCAAGTCTTAATGCTCTTATGGGATAAAATAGCAAAATCAATGTAACGTAGATTTGAATTCTCTTCAATGCAGCACTTGACTCCCTACTGATTACTCCATTATCATTATCATCTCAAGACAAATAATTGTTGTTACATAAGCATGGAGATTAAGGTTTTTAAAGAATGCGAATTAGAAAGCTGTAAAGTTATATCATAAAAATGTTTTCCACTCTGTGACTTGTGTTAAAAGTTCAGTTAGCAACTATGCAGTAGACCCTATAGCTCTAAAACTTCAACAATAAAAAAAATAAAAGGTACAAAATTCATCCTGAGGCCTTTATAAACTTACAAATATTTATTTTTTAACAGATATAATCAACTTGTGTTACTAACCAGGTTGCATAAGTGTGATAAATTTTGATACCTTAAGAATGAGTGAAAAGGGACAATAGCAACTCTTGTGTTCTTAGGTTAAAATAATCCTTTCATGATGTAATTACATAAAATGAATAATAGAACAATGAATTATAATAGGTAAATCATTCTTTGTCACTTATTCAGTCTAAAGCCTCATGGTAAACAATATTTTGAAGTATTTCCTTGTGATATTATGATGAAAAGACCATCGGTTTCCAACTTTTGAAGTATTAAAATGAAGATGATCATATGAAAAGATAAGGCAGTTTATCCACTAGGTTCAGCCCAATAGCTTTTAATATTTTCCCTTGAGATGTACTGATAGTCATGGTGAAACTGAGTCTGGCAGGAAATTGAGGCTTTTAAATTCAAAAGGTAAATCAGTTGACTTCAGAGGTATTTTGGAAATAAACAGTTTAATCTAGATATTAAACAATTTTTATCCAGCAAGTTTTCCTGATATGACTATCATATCCAAGACGTGGGGCATTGTATTTTATCCCACACTAAAGTTTTAGAAAATCTAAGCTGTGATTTGCTACAGATTTGGTTGCTTTTCCTATCAGCTACCATGTAATCAGCTCCCTTGTTGGTTCATACATACATATACACACAATGCTGTCTTAAGGCATGGACACACTGGGATGTTGCACAGGGGCCTCGCAGGTCTTGGAGCCCAATTTTTATCTATGTACGCTGTATTTTATAGGGCCCAGAGCAGTGATTTACCCAGGGCTTCTAATACTGTTAAGAGGTTCTGTATAGATATACATATATACATTTGTGTGTTCTTATATCATATGTCCTATATATATGTATATATATATATATATATATATATATATATATATATACACATACATATATATACGTACACAGGTGTATATAATTGGCACGCCATCAGTTTTGATGATGAGTGCTCAAGTTAATCTAATCAATGGAACAGCCTGCTCATGAAATTAATGTGCAAGTGGCTGAGTGCTTTATAGACACACGTACCCTAACATAGTTCTCTGAGAGATTCAGAATGTGACAAGGCTGTGTGAAACAGAATGTGACAAGGCTGACCCTTTGAAAAACAGGCATTGCACTCATTTTTGCCAGCTCATTGCACTGGAGTAACATGAAATAAACTCTTGTTCAAGGACACAATGCACTGATAGGAATAAAATTCATGATCTTATGATAGTGAGCCAAATGCCTTAATTACTAAATTAAGTGTTATTAGCATATACATACATGGATACATGAAACAGCAGGGTGTACTTTTAGGGGGATGTAGCTGCTAATTCTACAAAGTCTACCTACCAAATAGAAATGTTCCCCATTGGTATATATGTACATAAGGCAGTAGGGTGACCTGAGGGAGATTTGGTTGTTGTTAGGTTTAGTTTGCTCATTCATGTGCACATAAGATAGTAGGATGTGGTTTGAGGGAGATTTGGCTGTTATTGTCTATCTTATCTACCAATCCTATAAAAGTTCTCTCGGCTCATACATAAGATTGTAGGATGTAATAAAGTGATGATTTAAATAATGTTTCTTTGCAGGTCAAGTTACTATATTGAATTTCTTCTAAGTTCATACATATATTTATATATGCATGAAATACTATTGTGTTTTTGCAGGGAAATTTGCTTGCTATTTCTATCAGGTCTCAATCCTCTATATGCATCACACTGTAGGGTATGATTTCAGGGAGATTTGGCTGTTATATCTCTTAGGTCTAGATGCTATGTAGCAGCTACTTTATTGGCTTGGACACATATAAAACAGTAGGGTGTGAATTAGTGGGAAGATGTGGCTTCTGTTCCTATTAAGTGTAGTTACATATGTAGAGGTCGCCTCTGTTGAATAATATGTATGACCATGCATAAGAGAATATTTGTGCTTTGAGGCAGATTTTGGCTAATATTTCAGAATGCCATGTTGAGGAATTTTCATTTTTGTACCCCACTCCTTTTTACTATCAATATAGATGTAATGCTTCACCAATATATAAAGCATTGTGGTATTGTATATATATTGCTAGTGGAAAGTGTTTTTCTTTTTTTTTTCTTTTTGCACATGTATATGCATTGAAGTTCCAAAGATGGAAGTTTAGTAACTGTTTTAAAAAAACTGTCATTGCTTTCTTCAGATATATTTCTCTACATGTGTGTTTACCATTTCCTCTGATCCAATATGCTAGCTAGAGAGAGAAAATTATTATAAAGACTGAAAGAGAAAGTAAAACAGACTTATGGAAGGATTTTCCATTCCTTCACAGTACATCTTGTTTTCAACTTTATGCATGCATATCTACTTTTTACTATTACGACTAAATTTCAACTTCATCTTTCTCTATCTCTTTTCTTAACAGACAGTAGAGTGTGGGTCGAGGGAGATTTGGCTCTTATTTCTCAAAATAAATATTATACAAATCTATCCTATGAGATAATGGATAATAATATATATGGTTTTGTGGGTGTTCATTTGTTTTGTAGTTTCTGAATATAAGGTGGACATACAACCAGTTCACACTATATGTGTATATATATGTAAAAAAAAATTATTTAATAATAAGTATGCAAATATTCATTATATATATATATATATATCATCATCATCATCATCATCGTTTAACGTCCGCTTTCCATGCTAGCATGGGTTGAACGATTTGACTGAGGACTGGTACAACCTGATGGCTACACCAGGCTCCAATCTAATTTAGCAGAGTTTCTACAGCTGGATGCCCTTCCTAACGCCAACCACTCAGAGAGTGTAGTGGGTGCTTTTACGTGTCACCCGCACGAAAATGGCCACGCTCGAGATGGTGTCTTTTATGTGCCACCCACACAAGAGCCAGTCCAGGGGCACTGGCAACGATCTCGCTCGAAAACCCTACACGGCCAGTCAGGCGGATATATATATATACTAGCAACCCGGTTGGTTTGGATGATGTAGCTGTAAAACTTGCTCTTGTTTGGGCACGCTTACATTAAAAAACAATTTTAGAATGACTTTCTTCTGTGAAAACGCTAAAAACAACTGACCAACAAAAAAAAAAAACAACCAAGATTCAACCAAATCAAAAAATAAACCCAAATACTAAGCGAACAAAGATGAAACATCCCACTTCCATTGCGCGCGCACATGCACACACACACACACACACACACACACACACACACACACACACACACACACGCACACACATTCACATACCCCCTTTTACATACCTACACATATATTCACACAGAGTTGAAACACTGTTTGATTTATTTTTTCCAGTGTACAATTTTCATCATCCCACTACCAAGTATGACATCACCCCTTCCTTTCTCATTCATAAACACAAGTGTATTATTATAGTAGATTATCTCAGTGACCATGGGAGCTATGAAAAAATACAAAGCCCAGCATCACCACTGGATCATTCTACACATCTCTGTAATTTTTCGCGCAACTCTACCCAGTCCTTTGACCGTGAACCCAAGACAAGAAAGAATCGCCCATGTCAAATTTATATGTATGTATATATATATATATGTGTATGTGTGTGTATGTGTGTGTTGATTATTTTCCCTCATTTCTTTTTGCAGTGTCTACTACTTCTCTACACCCACAATTTATTAAAAATGATGATTCAACTCCTATTTCAACTATTTTGTCTGCTGCCTTCTATGGGGATGTTTTATTTGGAAGGAGCACTTGAGATATGGATTATGCCACATTGAATGGCATTTTCTATAGGTTGCTACTTAAACTTCAGTGGATACCTGTTATCCTTTATATTATACATGTATGTCCTATATATATAAAGACAACCTCAGGACACTGAACCTTTCAGACAAGATGACAATGGACTGAGATACCTGGTGCCTTGCTGTATTCAAAAAGACGTACTCCACAGCAGAAATGTTAAGGCTACTCCTTCTAGTGAATAGGATTGATCTGCAAGTGTCCTGTGCCACATAAAAAGCACTCGTGCCAATGCCACATAAACGTGCCACGTAAAATCACCCAGACTGGAGCCAGGTGCAGCTCTCCAACATGTCAGTTGTGGTCAAACCATCCTGTGCATGCCAGCATGGACAACGGACATTAAATGATGATGATGATATATAAATTGTATGGATATATATGACCCAGAACAGATGTACCTGTCAGAATCTCATCTATGGGTTAAATAGATTTCCCAGGGTAGAGGAGGCTCCTATTATTTCAGAAATAATACAAGTGCAGATGTTTATGTGTCATAAACATCCAGCCTTCTCGAACAAAACACTACACTGAAACACATGCATCCTAATCCTTTAAACAAGAGATGGGCCTGTAGTTCCCAGCCTCTGCTCTGCTTCCACCTTTATGGATAGGACATATGATGCCTTCCTTCAGCTTTTTGGGAAGTTTACCACTTGCAAGAAAACTCTGGAAGAGTATCTGGAGTGGTCCCGCTAATTCTTGTTTACACAACTTTAGGAGGACAGCTGGGAAACCATTGGGGCCAGTTGCCGAATTTGAGCTTATTTCGTTTATGGCCGCTATTACAGCTTCCTCTTCAATGTCAATGTAGGTAATGGATGCAGTCTTTTTTTGCTGTGTGATTTGGCAAAGAAATCAGATATATATGTATGTATATATATATGTGTATATATATGTGTATATATATGTATGTATATATATATGTATGTATGTATATATATGTGTATATATATGTATGTATATATATGTGTATATATATGGAAATGTATGTGTATATATTTGTATATATATATGTATATATATATGTGTATATATATATGTATATATATATGTGTATATATATATGTATATATATATTATCGAGGTATTTCGTGTTGCAAGACAGTGTAGGAGAGAGAATAGTGATGTTGTAGGAGAGAAATGTGTTCGCATGGATGATGGTACGCTTGCATTAAATGAGGATGCAAAGAAAGAGGTCTGGAGATGCCACTACGATAGATTGCTTAATAAAGAGAATGAATGGGAGAAAGAGAGCCTGCCTTATGTCGACCCAATAGAGGGACCAGCTATCCGAGTTGATAGTACCAGGGTAGATAAAGCAATTAAGAGTATGAAGACTGGGAAAGCCCCCGGCCCATCAGGAATCACTGCAGAGATGCTCAAAATATCTGGCAGTGTTGGCTATAGCCTAGTCACCCGTATTACGAACCAGGTGATACACGAAGGAGTCATACCCTATGACTGGTGTAGCAGCATCATAGTCAACTGCTACAAAGGTAAAGGGGACGCTTTAGATACAAATAATTACAGAGGCATCAAGCTGTTAGATCAGGTTATGAAAGTTACAGAGAGGGTCATAGCCCAACTAATTAGGGAGCGAATCAATTTAGATGAGATGCAGTTTGGGTTCGTGCCAGGTAAAAGCACTACTGATGCCTTATTTCTAGTGAGACAGTTGCAAGAGAAATACCTAGCTAAGGATAAACCTCTGTACCTGGCTTTCGTTGACATGGAGAAAGCCTTTGACAGGGTCCCCCGATCCCTTATCTGGTGGTCAATGAGGAAACTTGGGATAGAAGAATGGTTAGTGAGAGCTGTGCGAGCCATGTACAGAGATGCTGCCAGTAAGGTGAGGGTTGGAAATGAGTACAGCAATGAATTCCGGGTAGAGGTAGGGGTCCACCAAGGTTCCGTCCTCAGCCCCCTATTATTTACCATAGTCCTCCAGGCAATCACAGAGGAGTTCAAGACAGGTTGCCCCTGGGAGCTCCTCTATGCTGATGACCTTGCCCTAATTGCGGAGTCACTATCAGAACTAGAGGAGAAGTTTCAGGTGTGGAAGCAAGGTCTAGAATTGAAGGGCCTTAGAGTCAACCTAGCTAAAACCAAAATCCTAATAAGTAGGAAGGTAGATAAAACACAAATCCCTTCAGGTAGATGGCCCTGCTCAGTATGTAGAAAAGGAGTAGGTAGTAACTCTATAAGATGTACCTGGTGCAAGCTATGGACACATAAGAGGTGCAGCAACATCAAAGGCAGGTTAACTAGCAAGTTAGTTTTTGTTTGTGGCAGATGTTCAGGTGCAATAAGGACTGCAAACAAACAGGAAACAACTTCTATCTCATTCCAGGGTGAAAAACTAGAGGTAGTCGATAGCTTCCGCTATCTGGGCGACCAAGTTAGTAGTGGGGGTGGGTGCGCTGAAAGTGTAGCTGCTAGAATAAGAATAGCCTGGGCAAAGTTTAGAGAGCTCTTACCCCTGCTGGCGACAAAGGGACTCTCACTCAGAGTAAAAGGCAGACTGTATGACGCATGCGTACGAACAACCATGCTACATGGCAGTGAAACATGGGCTGTAACTGCTGAGGACATACGTAAGCTCGCAAGGAATGAAGCCAGTATGCTCCGTTGGATGTGTAATGTCAATGTGAATACCCGTCAGAGTGTAAGTATCTTGAGAGAAAAGCTGAACATTAGAAGCATCAGTTGTGGCGTGCAAGAGAGACGATTGCGCTGGTATGGACATGTGGTGAGAATGGAGGAGGATAGCTGCGTGAAAAAGTGCCACACCCTAACAGTTGAGGGAACCCGTGGAAGAGGTAGGCCCAGGAAGACCTGGGCTGAGGTGGTGAGGCAAGACCTTCGTACATTGGGCCTCACCGAGGCGATGACTACGGACCGAGACCTTTGGAAATGGGCTGTGCGTGAGAAGACCCGGCAAGCCAAGTAAGATCGTTGCCAGTGCCCCTGGACTGGTTCTTGTGCAGGTGGCACATGAGATGCACCATTTTGAGCATGGCCGTTGCCAGTACCGCCTGACTGGCTCCTGTAGGATTTTCGAGCGAGATCGTTGCCAGTGCCCCTGGACTGGCTTGTGCGGGTGGCACATAAAAGACACCATTTCGAGCGTGGCCGTTTTCGTGCGGGTGACACGTAAAAGCACCCACTACACTCTCTGAGTGGTTGGCGTTAGGAAGGGCATCCAGCTGTAGAAACTCTGCCAAATCAGACTGGAGCCTGGTGTTGCCATCCGGTTTCACCAGTCCTCAGTCAAATCGTCCAACCCATGCTAGCATGGAAAGCGGACGTTAAACGATGATGATGATGATGATGATGATATGTGTATATATATATATATGTATATATGTGTGTATATATATATGTATATATATGTGTGTATATATATGTATATATATGTAGATATATATATGTATATATATGTGTATATATATGTATATATATGTGTATATATATGTATATATATGTGTACATATATGTGTATATATATATGTGTATATATATATGTGTATATATATGTATATAATATATACATATATATATATATATATATATATATATATATATATATATCTGTGTATATATATGTATATATATATGTATACATATGTGTGACCCATATTGTTAACCAGGTGATACATGAAGGAGTCATACCCAATGACTGATGTAGCAGCACCATTGTCAACTGCTACAACGGTAAAGGTGATGCTTTAGATACAAATAATTACAGAGGTATCAAGTTGTTGGATCAGGTAATGAAAGTCACGGAAAGAGTCATAGCCCAACTAATTAGCGAGAGAGTCAGTGTAGATGAGATGCAGTTTGGGTTCGTGCCAGGGAAAAGTACCACTGATGCTATATTTCTGGTAAGACAGCTGCAGGAGAAATACCTAGCCAAAGATGAACCTCTGTACCTGGCTTTCGTTGATATGGAGAAAGCCTTTCACAGGGACCCCCTATCCCTTATCTGGTGGTCAATGAGGATAATGGGGATAGAAGAATGGTTAGTGAGAGCTGTGTGAGCCATGTACAGAGACGCTGTCAGTAAGGTGAGGGTTGGAAATGAGTACAGTAATGAATTCCGGGTAGAGGTAGGGGTCCACCAAGGTTCCGTCCTCAGCCCCCTCTTATTTATCATAGTCCTCCAGGCAATCACAGAGGAGTTCAAGACAGGTTGCCCCTGGGAGCTCCTCTATGCTGATGACCTTGCCCTAATTGCGGAGTCACTATCAGAACTAGAGGTGAAGTTTCAGGTGTGGAAGCAAGGACTAGAATTGAAGGGCCTTAGAGTCAACCTAGCTAAAACCAAAGTCCTAATAAGTAGGAAGGTAGACAAAACACAAACCCCTTCAGGTAGATGGCTCTGCTCGATCTGTAGAAAAGGCGTAGGTAGAAACTCTATAAGATGTACCCAGTGTAAGCTGTGAACACATAAGAGGTACAGTAATATCAAAGGAAGGCTAACTAGGAAGTTAGTTTTTGTATGTGACAGATGTTCAGGAGCAATAAACACTGAAAATGTGCAGAAAACAACTTCTGCCACATTCCAGGGAGAAAAACTAGACATAGTTGATAGCTTCCGTTATCTAGGTGACCAAGTTAGTAGTGGGGGAGGGTGTGCTAAAAGTGTAGCTGCTAGAATAAGAATAGCCTGGGCAAAGTTCAGAGAGCTCTTACCTCTGCTGGTGACAAAGGGCCTCTCAGTCAGAGTAAAAGGCAGACTGTATGACGCATATGTACGAACAGCCATGCTACATGGCAGTGAAACATGGGCCGTGACTGCTGAGGACATGCGTAAGCTTGTAAGGAATGAAGCCAGTATGCTCCGATAGATGTGTAATGTCAATGTGCATACTCGACAGAGTGTAAATATCTTGAGAGAAAAGTTGAACCTAAAAAGCATCAGTTGTGGTGTGCAAGAAAGACGATTGCGCTGGTATGGTCATGTGGCGAGAATGGATGAGGATAGCTATGTGAAAAAGTGCCACACCCTAGCAGTTGAGGGAACCTGTGGAAGAGGTAGACCCAGGAAGACCTGGAATGAGGTGGTGAAGCACGACCTTTGAACATTAGGCCTCACCGAGGCAATGACTTGTGACCGAGATCTTTGGAAATATGCTGTGCGTGAGAAGACCCGGCAAGCCAAGTGAGACCATAATCCAAGGCCTCTGCTAGGGGTGTAGCCAGCCCACTTATGCGTACCTTTCCTTCATTGGACACTAAACTCGGCTTGCGAAGACCTGTTGGAGCAAGTGAAATCGAAATTGTGATGGCCCTGTACCAGTGGAGCGCTAAGAGCACCGTCCGAGTGTGATCATTGTCAGAGCAGCTGTCTGGCTTCTGTGCTAGTGGCACGTAAATAGCACCATTTGAGCATGATCGTTACCAGCGTCGCCTTACTGGTACATGAAAAAGCATTCGAGTGAGGTTGTTGCCAGTGCCGCTGGACTGGCTCCTGTGCAGGTGGCACATTAAATGCACCATTTTGAGCGTGGCCCTTGCTAGTACCGCCTGACAGGCCTTCATGCCGGTGGCACGTAAAAGCACCCACTACACTCTCGGAGTGGTTGGCGTTAGGAAGGGCATACAGCTGTAGAAACTCTGCCAAATCAGATTGGAGTCTGGTGTAGCCATCTGTTTTGCCAGTCCTCAGTCAAATCGTACAACCCATGCTAGCATGGAAGGCGGACGTTAAACGATGATGATGATGATATATAGATATATGTTTCCTTCATTGGACACTAAACTCCACTTGCGAAGACCTGTTGAGGCAAGTGAAATCGAAATCGAGTTAAATTGGACACTAAACTCCACTTGCGAAGACCTGTTGTGGCAAGTGAAATCGAAATCGAGTTAAATTGGACACGAAACTCAGCTTGTGAAGACTTATTGGGGCAAGCGAAAGTGAATTTGTGATGGCACCTGTGCCCAGCATCGCCTTTCTGGCACTTGTGCCCACGGCATGTCTAAGGACTTTCGAGCGAGATCGTTGCCAGTGCCCCTGGACTGGCTCTTGTGCGGGTGGCACATAAAATACACCATCTTGAGCGTGGCCGTTGCCAGTACCGCCTGACTGGCCTTCGTGCGGGTGACACGTAAAAGCACCCACTACACTCTCTGAGTGGTTGGTGTTAGGAAGGGCACCCAGCCGTAGAAACTCTGCCAAATCAGATTGGAGCCTGGTGTAGCCATCTGGTTTCACCAGTCCTCAGTCAAATCGTCCAACCCATGCTAGCATGGAAAGCGGACGTTAAACGACGATGATGATGATGATGATGTTGTGTGTGTATATATATATATATATATATAAAAACAATATTTGAGTATATGCATATATATGTACATGTATGTATATACATTCATCTACATGTACATATAGATACATAACTGGGTACATGACGTGGCAAAAGAACAAGGACAAAATGGTAAACAAGGTGCAACAAACAAGCAGGCCACATAGAAACATCCCCTTCATCAGCTGCCACCATTAAAACTCCGGCGTTTCGAAGAATTAAGGCAGTACGCATCGTTAAAATGGTTCTTCCCATGAACACAAATTAAATTGTTTTCGTGAGGGTAGTGGCGGACGGAAAACAAGACAGGAAAACAAAACGGTGAAATTAACAAACAAAAAGGCTGTACAGCCAGACGTGAAGTGTGTATGTCTTGAACGCTGTGAGGCACGTACAGGAGGGGCAAAGAAGTACGTGCGAGCTTGGTGATTCCAAGAACGAAAAGAAATAGCAGCCGGACACACGTGACCAAGGCTGTGTGAAGAGAAAGAGTAGCAGAGGGAAAAGGAGGGGAGGAAGTAGAATAAAAGTGAGCAACGAGAGGTAGAGAGAGAGAGAGAGAGATAGTAGTAGTAACGGTGAGAGGCAGAGGACGAGTAACAAGAGATAGAGAGAGAGAGAGAAGTAGTGACAGGTAGAGGCGAAGAACAGTAGAGGGAAGAATGAGAGGGGGAGATAGAAATAGAGAGAGTTGCGTTAGAAAAATAGTTAAAACTTACTGTATAAAGGTAACGCGTGCGTTCTGTCGTGATACAAACAATATATGAGTATATGCATATATATGTACATGTATGTATATACGTTCATGTACATATATGTATGTATGTATGTAATTATTGGGACTAATGAGTATATGTCAATTTGTATGTTGAGTAAAGCACATTCATAGTTTGGGCTACCTAATGTCATCCATAGTTGGGGTATATATCTACTGGATCTAGGTCAGGAATTTCACAGTGTTAGTTGAGATAATAAATAACTAACGAAGGAAACAGAATAGATTTAGCACTAGTCTTTATTCAGTACAATGATCATTTCAACCCATCCAGCAACTTGCAGGATGAGCTGAAATGATCCTTGTACTGAATAAAGACTAGTGCTAAATCTATTCTGTTTCCTTCATCAATTGTATATATATGTATATATATTTGGGTATCTTATTTGATACATACCTGGTTAACTTCCATCTGTTGCCCATCTCCATGTCTCACTTATCTTGACCACTCATACTTTCTAACCCTCACATTTATCTTTAATGCTCATTTTCAAAATTTTGATATGCCGATTTGTTTTGCAGATTCGGAATCTCCGCAGTCAAAAAAGTGGGTTTCTGTAGAAGAAAAACAAAACAAAAAAAAAGCCAAAAGAGGGTGCAGTCCATGTCCTTTACCTCTGCCATGAAATGTGGCCCCTAACTATTCTAGGAGGGAGTAACTCCAAATTAGAACTAACTCAGACCATGACAACGTTTCCAATCCATATCAGTATGGGAAGTTGATGTAAAAATGATAATGATGATAATAATATGTGTGTGTATATATACATACATATAAGAGAGTGTGTGTATGTATACAGATATATATATATATATATATATATATATATACATATATACATATATATATATATATATATATATATATATATATATATATATATATATATATATATATATATATATATATATATATATATATATATATATATATTAATATAAATCCTTTCTATTGTAGGCACAAAGCCTGAAATTTTGGTGGGGGGAGGGGTGCAGTCGATTAGATCAACCTACAGTACACAACTGGTACTTAATTTATCCAAAAAGATGAAAGGCAAAGTTGACCTAGGTATTAATATAAATGTGTGAGAGAAGGCAGTGACTGAGCAGAGTCATTGGCATGCTGTGCAAAATGCTTAGCAGCATTTCGTCTGTTTCTATGTTCTGAGCCCAAATTTTGCCATGGTCAACTTTGCCTTTCATCCTTTTGGGGTTGATGTAATTGACTTGCCCCTCCTCCTTAAAAACTACTGACCTTGTGCCAAAACTTGAAACCAATATAAATATGTGAGTCTTATGTATGTTTGGAGAGATAATGTTACCATTAGCTAGGTTGTACTGTATTACTTTTACAGGGTCAGGTCATTGATGAATATACCAAGCTAGCCTGTTAAAAAGGGTTGCCAGAAAACCAGCAGGATAAAATCAAAATTTGTTGAAAGAATGAACTCAATATACAGTGACTATTTAGCTATAGTATATGAAAATATGGAAATACTTATGATGGTGACAGGAGTTATAAGTCCCTAGATTTTGTCTGAACATCTGTCTAGGAGAGAAGTAAATAGCCTTAGCTGTGGATAAGTTGACCTATCTGTACTGTCTTAGTGTTTTGTAAGTGAATCCAAGATGATAAATGTTAGGCAGGTACTGCCAAAGAGAGAAACAAGCTGTAGTAACCTACTTAAGTCAGTTTCTGACAGATTAGATACCTGGAAAACTCCAGCAGCTGGGAAGAGATAATTGTTGTTTTGAGTCATCTTGCCACTTGTTCTATCTCCTCCACAGTGATGATAGTGAAACTGGAAAATACATGCTCTCAAACTTCTGTAAAGCTTCATTACACAGGTATCCTGCAATGTAGATCATGGTTCTAGGATTTCAGGCAACTGTTGTCATTTGCAGCAGAAGGAGCATTACATGCATCTGCAGTGTTGAAATATCATCTTCTCTGTAGTTTCCTCACTCACGAGGACATACAGGGTGTTATAGCATAGGTGTCCTCTGTTGCTACTTCGCTTTTAGTAGTACAATAGTACAATCCTCAAAGGATCCATTAGTGAAGAAGCTGTTGTCATCAAATTCATTGAGCAGCCATAAGCATGTGAAAAGAGCAACATTAAATAACAGTAATCATTTACTAAAAATACTCCTTGTTGCTTGCTTATTCAGGCTAAAAATGGAATTATATGAAATTAATCAGTATGTTGCATCTGTAATTAACTGGGAGTTAAACAGTAGGTCTCACCATAGCTGAAGATCTGTCTGTTGCACATCTTAAGAAAGAAAAAAACTCAAGTGAAATGGTTCATTTGGGAATTAAATCTATCACAACTATTTTTCCAAGAGCTTTCCATAACGCACACACACTCTCTCTCTCTCTCTCCTCCCCCCCCTCTCTTTCTCACACACACACACATATTGAATCTTAACTGCTCAACCCTGGAACATCTGAAGTAAATAACATGACCTGCTTGAAAGGTTCATCTGTAAAATAATAATTTCTTGCTGCAATCAATAACCTAGTGACATTGCATGTTAACAACAATGGGGTCAGGCCTGTCTTGTCTCCTGTTATTGCAATAATACAAACACAATTACTGAAGCAGATAATATGAACTACTTGGTAAGATTTATAAAGCAATAACTGCTTTATCTAGAAATTATTAGGATATTGCCTTAACGCTAAGTAATTTTTTTATATTTGACTTGTAGTTGTTCTTGTGCTGTCCCATTTAAACAGAATATAGGTAGTTGGATTGACTAAGTGTGAATCACAGACCCAATGTTCCAAATACTCCTTGCTTTCCTCCAGGTGAGGACCACACATCACATGATGATATACAGAAGTTTATTGTATGAAGTACAGTGTGACTGTCTGCACATATTGCATTTTTTTCACAGATTTTCCTTGCAGGTTTGTTGTCAGTAAGTCCCAGATCAAGCAAACCTGTGATCAAGGCATTCCAGTCATGTCTATCTTATCTTTTTAAGAGTATGTAGAACTATGTTATCCAATGTGGCCTTTTCTTTCTTAAGATGATAGAGTGAAGTTTGGCTGCTACTTCTTGCAGGTTAGGCAGCCACAAAGAGGCTCCATCATTGGCTCATGATATAGGCTGGTGGTGGTCCTAGAGAAAAAAAGTAGGTGTGGTGGGTTTGGTTGAAGTACCACAGTTGATATCCCTCTGCAATTATCTCTGGTATTCCAACACAATATTTAGGGCTACTGAAGTTAATGCTATCATTATATGTATTTCTGCAGAGTCGGAGGTTCAGTTTGCTTAATATGGTATAACAGATATATTTGAGGTTGATTGAATATACTCTGTGAGTTGCATCTTGTTGAAACATTCATTCTGTACTTTACATTTTGAACATTTTTGATTTTATTGTATAGGGGATCTGTGTATAGCATGGAAAGATGTGACATGTCATTTGTTGCAGGGAGATGAGGTGGGGTGCAAGAAAGTCTGGCATAAAACATTGTGGATCTAATTACTATTTATTTGTACACTATGTCTGTGATTTCTTTAATTGAAGAAAGTCAAATGTTAGGTAGATGTGTCCTGATTTCAATTAACCTGACCAAAATTAAGGAAAGCAATGATATGCAGGAGAAGCACTTAGCAAAAAGTAAACTGCTGAACTTGGCATTTATCAACATGGAGAAAGTCTTTGACAATGTCCTATGCTGATGACCTTGTTCTTATAGCTGAATCTCTACTAGAATTAGAGAAGAAATTTCATGTATGGATGCAAAGACTGGAATTTAAGGGCCTTAGAGTTTAATTTAGCAAAAACCAAAATACTAGTAAGCTGGAAAGCAGACAATTTACTTAACCCTTCAGGGAAAAGGCCCTGTACAATATATAGAAAAGATATAGGTCGAAATTTCATAAGGTGTGCTCTGTACAAACTGTAGACACATAAGAGGTGCAGTGGAATCACAAGAAGATTAACAGAGAAAGTAATCTTAGTGTGTGGTAGATGTACAGGTACAATAAATACTAAGAATATGTAGGAAACAGATTTCCTCATGTGTGCAGGGGGATCATTGGAGATAGTAAATAGTTTTCATTACTTAGGTTACCAAATTAGCTGTGGTGGAGGTTCTGAAAGCATAGTTACAAGAATAAGAACCAGCTAGGAAAAGTTCAGAGAGCTATTACCAGGGCTGGCCCTAGGGGTGCTGGCACCCCAGGCAAGCTGAACTTCAGTATGTACAAGCTGACAGTCGTGGAAAGTTCCTTGTCTTTGTCATGCCCTCTTTGGCCCAAGTTATCGGTACCTTGAGCCAGCTCTGACTATTACCTTTGTTGGTCACAAAAGGCCTCTCCCTTTTATATGATGCCTGTATACAGACGGCTATGTGACATGGCAGTGAATCGTGGGCTGTGACTGCAGAGGACATGCAAAAGCTTGAAAGAAATGAAGCCAGCATGCTCTGCTAGACATGCAATGTGCATGTACAACGAAGTGTAAATGTTTTTAAGAGAAATTGGGTATAAGAGGCATCAGCTGTAGTGTGAGAGAGAGAAGACTGCACATGTATGGTCATGTGATGCATATGGATGAGGACAGCTGTATAAAGAAGTACCAATCTCTAAATGTTAAAGGAATCTGTAGAAGAGGAAGACCTAGGAGGCATAGGATGAAGTGGTGAGAAATGACCTTCAAATGTTTAGCCTTAGATGACTAAGGACAGAGACAACTGGCATTATGATGTGCTTGAGAAGACTGCCCAGCAAAGTGAAATCCTTGTCCATGAACCTCCTCCCTCTCCCACAACTCACCCATACTTTCCTTTGATGTTTTCCCCCACTCTCCTTCATTCTCCTATGTATCCACCTATCAACCTGCATGTTATATGTTCCTGTTAGATCCCCTACCACATCTAGTTCCCACCCTCCTTTCGAAATCTTGTGAACTCACTGACCTACCCATCCTCTCTGATCCCTGGTTCACTCCATTATATACAATACCCTGTAACTTGGATGTACAGGCCCTCACCCATCTTCCTCTCTTCCCCATCTGAGGAAGCTGTATCTCTCTTCTACTGCAAGACACCTTTCTGTCCCTCCTCCCAATTGAGGGATCTTGTCTTGCAAGTTACTTGGTGACCCCACTGCTGCTAATGCCTCATAGAAAGCACCTAGTACTTCCACACAGTTTCAATCTACCAAATTTCAATCACAAGACTATGGTAAAAAATACTTTTCCCCAGTGTACCACAGTGAGGTTAAACCTAAATTCACAATGTTGCAAAGTAGATTAATAACCATTAAACCATGCGTGTGATGAATTGCAGATATATTTAACCCTCATAAGCATGGTAGAATAGAGATAAGGATGATGATGATGATGATGGTAAAAGATTATGTAAGAATGAATTTTAGTGGTAACTAATTATAGCTCAGTGGATGTTAAGATCTTCGTATAGATTTAATATGTATACATTTAGATAAAGATAGGGATTTGATGAAGGTTTTATGATGTGTCAAAGACAGATTCACTGGTGATACATGTACACACACATATATACATAAAATGAAAAAGAAAAAAATTAATAACTAAACATAAATGTCTCAATGAAATGTTTGCACTTTACAGTGTATCTGACTCATATAGGATATTGTTTCTTTTTTTTATATTTTCAAATTTATTATTTTATGTAAGTTCTTTATTTTTGACAATGTCATGTATTAGTACAAAGGTGTTATGTTGCCAAGTTATTTAGTATTTGAGACAATTTTTACCTTGAGTATGTCAGCAATATATATATATATATATATATATATAAATGTCGCGTGTGCATTGTATTTCTCTGCCAGAATTTAATTAGAAGATGGGAAGTTTATAAGGAAATATCGAAAGAATTTTGGTATATGTGTGTGTACAGAACTGCTGCTTTATCTTGTTGAATATTATAATTAACTATAACCTACCTGTTTTACTGAAGTGACTATTGTTATCCTTATACAGCCTAAGAGAAAATACAATACAAAGATTGTTGCCAACTTTTAGTGTTTATTTAGAGGATGTGACTAGGTGGAAACAAATGTTCTATACATTTTGTCTTCCTTCAGACTATTGTTTCTATAGCCAGACAAACTAAGCTCTAGTTTGATAAACTTCCTTCTGTTGTTTTCCCTCTAATGGTAGGTTGAGTATGTTTACTGAATGGATAAAACAAGCAAGTACGTAGATTGTGTTATAGTCAAGTTAATCAGCTCCAGTTCTTAGTGTCTTAGAATAAGAGAGAAATAAAAAAGAATAATAAGTTTTGATTATTGGGTAAGAAAATTGCTCCCATACAGAACTAACAACACCTAATTAACAACCCCAGATTTGTCACAGTTGAGAATTTAGAATCAAAATTTAGAAGGGAGACATTTTCAAAGAATTATTTTAAGCTAATGTAATCTTTTACACAGAAAACAAGGATTGGAAAACAAATGACAGAAAGGTTCGTAACAGTGAAGTAAAACAACTCTATGCAAATTTTGATTGTAGCATTTATGAGGAGGTGCTGAAAAGTTCTTGACTTTAAGGGTCTCGGGATAGGCCTGGTTGGAAGCCCAACCTTCTGAGTTCTTTTATGGGGCTTAAAAAAACTGAAGGACCATTGCAATAAGTGTGTGAATCTGAGAGGGGGATATGTTCATTAAAATCGTAATTAACTGATCCTCCTGTATTTTCTTTTACCCAAAGCTAAGAACTTTTCAGCACCCCATCATATATATAGTTTACAATTTAGATTGCAGTATCTTAGTAATTCAGTCACTGTTTGTCATGCTATCAGAGTGTTGACCTATTCTATCACTGGCAATGACCTGATTCACTAATGTGAAATAAGTATACTGGGAAATGCAGCACAAAACTGCATGTCAAGTAATTTTAGAGACTAAATTACTCAAAAATGACATCCCCGTGAAAAGCAAGCAAATATGATGGGGATGGGGAGCATTAATAAACTAACTAGAAATAATTAAACAGTCACGAAAAAAAATATTAGTGAGTATTTTAACTATTTTGGAACATGTGACGTGTTTCAATTTTATTGAACCTCCTTCATTAAGCTTTAACTTTGCTTTATTGCTAAAATAATTAAATATTGTACACTAGTTGGCATAGAAAACTATAACAGACTTGCTAAATGATAAATGTTTAGAGAATAAAATAATTTGGACATACCAACTGCATGAAAAAGCTAACCAGAAATAATTATGCTATAAAGAAAAAACATTTGGTCAATGAATGACTAATAATGTAATTGTCTTGGAAAATATGGGAAACAACTGTGCACATGACATCAACATAGACTTCCCCAAACTAATAGCAGAGTCACTGATTGTACACTGGTTGGCATAGAATATTGTTGTCTTTTTTTTCCTCACTGCATAATTTTTCTAGTTAGTTTTTTAATATTCCTTACATTAAGTAATTAAATATGTCAACACTTATTTAATTGATTGAAAACTGTTTCTTATAAGGTACATGGAAAAGGAAACTTCCTTTGGATCTTTTCCTAAAAGTAAACACATGTAACCCCATAAGGTTACAGCTGTTTATTTTAGTTGTTGTGTATCTCCAGGCCATCTCTGGTTGTGTCATGCTTTGATCAAAGACCATCTCAGACATGACCATAATGTCTTCAATTCTTTAATAGTATAGCTGGCGCAATATTATCTGATGTGTCCTTTCATAAGATGGTAGGATGTGGTTGAGAATGATTTATTTGTTATTTCTAGCAGATTGAATGGCCAAATAAAGGTTTCCTCATTGTTCAGTTACTTCTGTGTAATATTGGTATATGTTCTGCTGATTATATTTATTAGGTTTAGCATTACTTTGAAAGGCATAATAACTTAATGTGTGTGGCTATAATTTTTGTTTATATAATACTATGCATATTCTAAAAACAATTGTTAAAATAGTCTTCTGTTCATAACAGCACTTGTGACAAGAAGAGAACTTGCTGTAGAAAGATCTTATTAGAATATGATATGAAGGTAATAGGACTATGTTGGACTACTGCTAAGTCCAACAATTAATTTGATGTCATGCTGTTTGGGCTATTTGTGGGATTAAATGTGAAAAGGATAAAAGTTTTTTAAAATAGTGCAAGAATTTTCTGATACTCTCAAGAATCATCATCATTATCAACATTTAACGTCCATTGTCCATGCGAGCATGGGTTGGACGGTTTGACCAGGGCTGGTAAGTTGAGGGGGCTACACCAGACTCAAGTCTGATTTGGCATGGTTTCTACAGCTGGATGCCCTTTCTAATACCAACCAATCCAAGAGTATAATGAGTGCTTTTACATTCCATTTGTGAGACACCTGTATCTGCTATGATTTTACTTGGCTTGATAAACCAAAATCCAGTTGTTGAATGAAATGAAATTGAATGGAAACTTAATTTTAGTTTTTTTTTTTTTTTTCAATGTTGATTGAAGAAAACTTTAATTTCAAATTTACACAGTATTTTGTTTTATAGAATTCTTGTAGATCCCTTGATTTAATAAGTCAAACTGAAAATATTTTTTAGTTATTTATATATTTTTATTATTTTCTTATTTCTTCCTCGTGTCAAATGATTCTACATTGATATGAAACGGAAATTTCAATAACTGTTATCTTAGTACCTAAAAATGAATCACATGCTCCTACGGATGGTTAAGTTTTCAGGATATTCAACGTTGTGTTGTTAAATAAACAAGTAAAATGTATAAAACATAGATATTGTAATTTCTTCGAAAAGAAGAGTCCTGTTAAGTGTTTTTGTTGTGATAAATGTTAACCTCTGAGTTAATTTTTGTCTAATTCAGAACAGATTCATTAAAGAGAGGAATCTGTAAGAAGTTAATTATAAGTTAGCTAATCAATTAACAAACTCAAATTGGCAACGGAAGTTTAAAATTTTGTTGTAGTTCCTGTAGAAATACCTAACTTTTTATAAACTTTTCTAACTTTTAAAGATTTTGCATTTTTTTCTTTCTCTCATAATCATCATACACTTTTGGTTTTAATTTTGTTCTTTGCTTTAGTAATAACTGTTATTTTATACTCGTTTTATTTTTCTGATTGGAAATTTTAAATAGGAACTTTTTCTTTATTTTTTCCCCAATTATCAACAAACTTCCTCTTAGACACCAACTTTTGTGAATTTGTAAAATGGTCCTATGTTTGTATTCACTGTATACAATAAGAAAATAAAGCAAGTATTCACACAACCAAACTAAAATCTGTTTGCAATTTTTTTAATATTCTCTATTAATTTGACTTGGTTAAGTTAATAGAAAATATTAAAGTCTAGTATATGAGTTACCCTACCATATTCTATTCAGTGGCAGGGTTGACAAAACATGTAATATGGATAAATATACTTGACTGTACTCTCTTTTATAAATATGTAACCTTGTACCAATGGTTTGTTTTGGAGGACTTTTGAGTTTTGTCCCATGGATAATTTCCAGAAATCCCTGACATGGAGGTACCATCAGCCAAGCTTGTCCAGGATGCATGCAACAGTTCTTCATGCACTCATCCAGCATTTGAGCATTGCTGGTTTGTGGAGTTATGTCCTGTGTGTGGTGTCTTGCTGTCCTGTGTGTGGTGAGTCCAACTATCAGCTCAGTCCATTGTGAAGATCATCCCATTGCCTTCGTTTGGCCATCAAGGACAGGTAGCTGTTATCTTCTAAGGGCTTTGAGAAAAGAAGTTGTGTGGTGGTCTAGATTGAAAGGGCTGAAGACAAACACCTTCCTCTTTGGCTGAGCCCTTATCAACATTTTTTTAAGCTTCACTTAAAAAGGAAAGTGAAGATGAAGTTGTAAATGCTATGTCTAAATAAATTTGTTGAAAGCTGAGTGGCAAGCATGGTCCCAGTGAATGGGCCTGTTCTGAGCATGTGCCTGTAGATTAGAGGAGGACAACTGAGAAAAGACATGGTCATGGTGACTATGGTCTGGTTGGGTTTCTACAAATAACTCTCAGAGGTCTTCTTTTGGGATTTATTATTTGTTTGAATTTTTTTTATTTCTTATTTCTGTTATTTTGGTATTTTACACACTTTTATGTAATCCCACATTGTATAGTCCTGTACCATCCTCTATGTTTTTGTCAACTTTAAGTGGTTATTCTGTGAGCTAGCAGAATTGTTAGCACACTAGATGAAATGCTTAGTGGTATTTCGCCTGTCACTGTGTTCTGAGTTCAAATTCCGCCAAGGTTGACATTGCCTTTCCTTTTTTCAGGGTCGATAAATTAAGTACCAGTCAAGTACAGGGGTCGATGTAATCGGCTATTCCCCTCCCCTCTAATTTCAGGCCTTGTGCCTTTAGTAGAAAGCATTATTATTATTATTTAAGAAGGGAGGTAGATGACAGAAATAGTAGTACAGTAGACAAAATGATTTTATTTATGCTCCCTTACACTGATTAAAAGTCTTGCTGCCTTTTGCCGTTAATCCTTCCAGGAGTAGTAGTAAAATAAGTATTGTACAAAATTAAATGATCCAATCTACTACATTTCTCTCCATAATTTGCAGCTTTGTCAGCTTATGTAAGAAATCATTATCCATTTGAAAGATACTTGCAGTTTATATCAAATTTACATGCTTTGAGAGAATACTCAAACAGGATTTGAAGACTACGGTATTACTAATTTCTGGAATGTACTTGTCTCTTTATAGATGTCTTTATAGAAGTGATTGCATATCTTTCCAGGTATACCAATTATATGTGATATTGGGCACACATTTCTTAAATACCACACTTTCTATTCAATAACTAATGCATTGAATGTATTAGCGTTTGCACTGATGGTGCTCCATCCATACCAGGTAAAAACAAAGGCTTTGTGCCTCATGTATTATAAAAAAATTCACAACTTAAAATTGTCTATTGCATGATTCACCATGAAATTTTGGTGTCAAAATCTCTACCTGATGGTTTCCTGAAGACAATGGACAACATTGTTAAACTGGTGAATTACATAAAATCACATTTCCTATGGTGCAGACTTTTTGCATCCCTATGTGAAACTATGGATTCTGATTTTAAGTGTTTACTGCTTCATACAGAAGTGCGATGGCTCTTGAAAGGAAAATTGCTCTCTCAATTTATCTCTTAGTGAACTGAAATAATATGTTTCTTCGATGCTGAAAATTTTGGATTTGAATTTCTTAATGATGATAATTGGTGGCTGGAAGTAGTATTTCTCAACGATCTTTTTGAGAAGTTGAATGTTTTAAATTTGAGTCTGCAAGAAGCGAATGAGAATATTATTACAATTACAGGCAAATTAAAGTCTTTCACCAACAAGTTAGAACTGTGGATAAGGAAAGTTAAAAACTCGCAGTTTGATTGCTTTCCAGGCATAGAGGCTTTTCCAAACAAATTAAAAATTTTATCAGAAATGCAGAAGACAGTAGAAAACCTCTCTGTATCATTTTCTAAGTATCTTCCATCACTTGATTATCAAATGTATGAGTGGGTCATCAATCCTTTCACAAGATACGACAGTACACACCTGTCATTAACATTAACAGAAGAAAATTTAATAGACTTGAAAAACAATCCTGTGCACAAAGCGCCTGTACAACGCCACATAAAAGCACCTGTGCAGTATCACATTAAAGCTCCCAGCACACTCTGTAAAGTGATTGGTGTTGGGAGGGCCATCCAACTATAGAAACCATGCCAAATTAGACTGGAGTCTGGGGCAGCTTGCCAACTCTGGTCAAACCATTCAACCCAAGCCAGCATGGACAACAGATGTTAAATAATGATGAGGATGATGATGGAGACCAATATATTTTTTTAGTGGCTACCAAGACTGTACCACAAAACTTGTGTTTACTGTTTCTTACATTTTTAAGTTTTAGAGTTCTGACTATATATCTCAGAAGTTGCACTCAATACATACACACAGGCATACTAAAGCATTCACTCAACATTGCTCTACATCCACAAGTCTACAATCGGAGAAAGTCCTCTCTGTATTCTGTACTGATGCTACATCTGTTCTTTTAAATTTGTCAACTCTGAATTGCGTTAATGGACAGCTATCAGATATAAATGTGGTTTCTTGCTGTAGTGTAGCCAGGTTCTAAAGGTAGTGGTGAGGAAGCAGATAAAAAAAAAGACATCATGACACATACCAAATAATTTTTTATTCATTTCTCTTATATTACTCGAAATATTCCATTAGTTATAATATACATAAGTGTATTCTACAGTTGTTAATTTCATGTTTCAGTAACAGTGTCATTATATATGAAACTTACAACTACTGATATAGGCGTGATATGAAAAGATGAAACTCCACAGGATTGTCCAGTGTCAAGAGGTTATGACATTAGGGTTTGTTATAGTTCTTCAGATGTCAGTGGCCACCAACATATCACAGGAGATTGAGCAGACAGTTCAAAAGCACAGGAGGCTGGTCAAATAAAGTAATGATTGCCAAAAGTTCTTCCAAGGCCATGTGATTAACAAAAAAAAAAAGATTCAACTTTTACCTTACAAGTGAACTAAAGAGTTAAAAAGAAAATTGTTGAAAAGGCACCAGTTATGAAAAATGTGCTCATGGGGAGTGGTTGCTCCCCTTCTCTCTTATTAGTTATGCCACTGGATTCTTGATATGTTCATGAGTTTATAAATTTAAATGAGATTATCACCATTCATTAAGATCATTATGTAAAATAATTGTTTTAATAATTTTTATTTGTAATTTGTTTTGTTGTCTTTACCGGGGTTTTGAACACTTTGATGCCAACCTCTTGTTGTAAAAGTTACCATTCTAGATCCATGTATATCTGAGTGATATTTATTATCAAAGAAGAATAAATATTTATATTCATTTGAAAAAACAACCACAAAGTTCTCAAACTTTGAACAAAGAACATAAATATATAAGTACTTTGTTGTCTTGATACATTTCACTATTTTGTTTAAGTAAATGTTTATCTCCACTATAAACATGGTGACCTAATGTTGCTCTCTCTTTCTCTCTCTCTAAACTTCCTTCTAAGAAATCCTTTAATTAAAGAGATGCAGCCAATCATACAAGCTAGTCACTGTAATTACTGTGTAAATGTTCTTTGTAGTTTGTTTCAATTTCTATTATTCACACATTAAAAACAATGAGAGTAGTGAGTGGGGTGTTCTACCATTCATGCTTTGAAACATTTATCTTTTAGTTCTTTATATTTTTTATATTGAATACTTTTTTTTATATAATTTTACAAATCTTACTGCTTTTCTTTCTTTTTTTTATTTTTTAAGATTTACTAAAGAATGTATAGTGTAAAGAGTATATAATTTCAATGACATTAATTTCTAAGAACTATTGTGTCCTCTACCATAGCTGGTTCCATAGGCCAGTTATAAAGAAGAAATTGTAAGTGAAGCAAGTAACTCTGTCCTGTGAAAAAAAAAAAGAATTTACAACAGAATCTGTAAGGGAAAATTATCCTGGTGAAGGAAAAATCACTGTTCATAACATGTGAACTTTGATGATTTGAATTTCCAGCAATAAAGTAGCAAACATGTTTTTCATTGTCATCAACTACAAGCTATATAGGAGTTTTCAGTCACTCAACCTGCTAAAAACAGCACCAAAATCTCCCTCTAAACACATTTTATCATCTTAGATAGGAAAAGGACTCATTAAATTATGCAGTCTCGCATTCTTCTAAAAAGACTGCATAGTCATGTTGAAATGCACTTTTGAGCAGAAGTCTGCTCTCTCGGGTTTGACTTGGAACTAAACAACTATATTAGGCAAGAACTGACACCACTGGTGTTTGACTCCTAAGGGCTTGATTTATAATTAAGGTAGTCAAACCATGAAAACAATATCTATTTAAAAAAATTTTTGATATAAAACAGTAGAATATGGTTTGAGATTTGGCTACTGTTTTTAGCTGGTCAATGCCAACAGTGGCTTTGTTGCATTCAAAAGAAACGTAAAAATGTTCTGTCTGTACAAGCTGAGTATGACAGTGCATATAATGATGAAATCATGCAGATTGATACCATTTCTTTTGAATAGCCACACCAGTTCACATACCTTGACAGTTTACAGATGAGTGACAACTTCCAAAACATTGTTGGGCTTCAAGTTCTTGTTGCTTACTCAAATCAATATTTAATTGTTCATGTTGACCAGATATCTGTAAGTCTTAATCGGAGGAACAACTTTCTGCCTAAACCTCAATCTGCTACCAAGTCAACCATCAACTGTCAGTTGTAGAACATGGTCGTTGAATACCACAAGTCAACAAGTTATCAACAACAGGACAAGTACCACAAGCCAACCCTACTATCAGCAACATAAAATAGTCGTTTAATATTCACTGTATAGTAGAAGCCACAATTCATTTTTAAACAATGCAAAGTCTGTAAACATGGCTTTAATGGATCATCCTGGAGATGATCAATAGTAAAAAGTGTTCAAAATATATGTTACTCTACTCTGTCAACCTATAAACACACCAACCAATAAGACATTCTTTATGCAATCACTCCACCTACAAGAAATAGCAACCACATCTACTTCAAACCACACCCTACCATCTTAAATAAATAATATTACACTGGATATTTCTGGTATGCAAAGACACAAAAGTCAAGGCAGGAAAACTTTTGATTATAGGTGTGCTTGATCAGAACTGATTTGAAGCTAAACAACAACTAAATATTTAATCCTAGCACAAAGCCATTTGCAGAACTACGTTTGCATTCATGTAAAGATAGATGAAAATGTTTTGTTGTTTAGCTCACCTCTACCTTGATTGAGTTGACCTATGATCAATAGCATTCCAGCCAGGATCTGATAGTCTTATTATTTAATCATAATATAAAGCGGTGAGCTGACAGAATTGTTGCCATACTGAACAAAATGCTTAGTAGCATTTCTTCAGGTTTTACATTCTGAGTTCAAATGTTGCTAAGGTTGAGTTTGCTTTCATTCTTTCAAGGTCAATAAAATAAGTACCAGTTGAGACATCCATGTAATCAACTTGCCTCTTCCCCACAAATTTCAGGCCTTGTTCCTGATATATCTAAGACTGCATTATCCAATGTATTCGAGGATTGTGATTTGATGGAGATTTGGCTGCTATTTTCTTATAGGCCATTCAACTACTTAGAGGAGGCCTCCCTCTCTGACTTATTAGATTGCTGTATCCCTTGCACACCAGTGTGCAAAATTCTTTTTGTTGATAGTAACTCTAGTTCTGATCAATGAATCTAGAAATGACTTTGCATTCCACATCTGGCAGTATTTTTAAGTTACACTAGCCAGATAAAAAGTTCAAAAGCTGACCAACATATTCTCACGGAATGTAACCAAATGTGGTTTATTTTTCAACATAGCCCCCCCCCCCCCCCCCCTTGTGGTCCACACACTTCTTCCATCAATGTTGCAGTGCTTGGATCTTGTTGGTCAAAGAAATCAACAGCAGATATGATGTCATCATTACTAGTTCCCAACCAAGTGTTTTTTTCAGCTACTTGGGTTAAAAGTGTGACCTGCAACTTGGAACATAACATTCATTTCTGTATATTATAAGATAGTACTATATTCGAGGAGGATGGTTGACAAAGTTTTTAGAATGTCAGATAGATTGCTTTGTGGTAATTGTTTCAACTCTCTACACTCAAATTCTGCTAAAGTCAACTTTACCATTCATCTTTTTGGGATTAATAAAACACACCAGTTCTGTTCTGGGATCAGTGTCTTTTTCACTCACTCTTACTTTTTGTCTATCTTCTCATCTGGAAGAAATCAGTTGTGGTCAAATCTAGAGAGAAATGGGCTCTGTCATGCCTAAAAGGGGCCCCACAATAAACCCTGTGTTATGATGACACTTCTATGTCTCCATTAAGGAGTTGTGGGCCCAAGGCAAAGCAAGGTAATGTTATGTTAAGCTGACTTTTGTCATACCTTAAAACCCCATCAACAAAATTCATTGTTCTATATCTTAAATATTGTAAGGTGGCGAGCTGGCAGAAACGTTAGCACACCGGGTGAAATGCTTAGTGGTATTTCGTCTGTCTTTACGTTCTGAGTTCAAATTCCACCAAGGTTGACTTTGCTTTTCATCCTTTCGGGGATGATAAATTAAGTACTAGTTGTGCACTAGGGTTGATCTAATCAACTGACCCCTCCCCCAAAATTTTGGGCCTTGTACCTAGAGTAGAAAAGTATATCTTAAATATTGTAAATGTTTCTTTTTTTTTCTGAACATTTATTAATGGTGGTTAATGACTGAAACATAATGGCCAACATATAAAAATATTAAAACCAATTTATATTTTACGATCATATAATTTTTTAAATTATAAATATTTTGGAATGGTCATTTCTCAAGAATAGTTAGAACAGTTACATATTTTGTTTTCTCTCGGGTATTGTGCATTGCTTTGGTGACCTCATTCTATAATATCAAATGACATTCTCTGTAATCACACTTTCCGAACTAAAGATGTTGAAAATTGACCTGAGTTACCCACTTAATATCATAGCTTTGACAAGTGTTATTTTAATAACCCTTTAGGGATCTGACAGGAGTTAAGTAGTCCTTTGTATCTGCAATATTCAGGTCAGATGAACTGAGAGTAATTGCAAATAACACTGAGCATTAGTCAGCTGTAGATTACTACCTTGTTACAATGTATGATTAAAAGTATCTGACAATAACTAATTGGGTCTCTTTTTGTCTATAAATGTTAACACCTTCATGTTATTAGGAAAAGTTTCTTCCCTGAGTACAGTTGACATAATTACAAAGCATAAGAAATAAATTTCAAATCAGCATTTGCGTTGTATATTTTTCAACTTAATGGTTAGTAGGTTAAATGTTAATCAATTCACTTCATGATCAAATTAGGCTAGTAATTGTGCTCTGCTCTTGGGTACAGTATGTAACTAACTGTATTTGCCTTTGACTACTTGGCTAACAACATACTCTTTCAGACTTACCCATGTCAATCCAAATCATGTAGATCTATAACCAAAAGAATTCTTGTTGTGATCATTCCATCTTTTTAGGGGTGTATGAATTACACTGCATTATCTAATATATCCTTTCTTTATTTGAGACAGTAAGGAGTAATTTGGCTGCTACTTTTGGTAGGTCAAGTGACTATATAGCACTGGTATGAACACAGAGATGTGAAAGCATTACAAATTCTCCATCTTACAGAAATTCACTTTAATTTAGTATGAAAAAGAAAATCATTTGTTTGAAGACTGTCTTTGATGTCTTTTTCTTTTCCAATATGTAAAAAGTTTCTAGAAATTAGGAAGTTTACCATTTGCCATTACTGGTCATAAAAGTAGAAGCTCAAATTGAATAGAGACCACTTATTGAATGAAATATGACAATTTCTCCATACATTTTTTGGATAAATACTTAACAATTTGACTTTTAATACCATTATAAGAAATGTATATTTGATGTAGATTCTTGCTTTTCTTTTATAGTTGCCAACATCATTATCATTTTTCTATATGGCAGCAAGCTTTTATCTGCTTTCTTCTCTCCTTCACTAGAACCTCCTCAAATTATTGCAAAAATAATCTGTAATTTCATATAATTTCAGACTAAAAAAAGCTGACTTTCCAGTCAAACTATTACCACATGTCAAAGAATCTGGTTCTAGTGCAGGAAATCTAAAGTGTGACTGGTTCTCAATTCCAAAAGGAATTCCAGTGCTTGTTGCTTTAGGGGATTTACAATGTGCTATCAGATCCACTATAAAAGATAAAGCAGATGCAGGTTTGTCACATTTCTTTCTTTATTTCAGTCTAGGTTATGTTAAGCAAGAACTAAATTATTCATTTGACAGACAAAGGATGAAGTCATTAAAACAATTTGAAAAGTTGAGGGTTTATATTATCACCAGATTCCTTGACAGAGGTACTTAACTATCAATAACCAAAACCATGTTGTAGTAAAATAGGTGTAAAGTGCAGCCAAATCTTACTTAAATTATCCCAAATCACCTTAATGTTTTAAGAAGCAGAAGGACAAATTGGATAATGCAGTTCTAAATACACTGGGGAATATATCTGGATTGGTGAAGGGCAAGAGGATCACGTTTCACTTAATCAGAACTGACCGAACAAAAATATAGATACTATCCGAAGGCAAATTCATTACTGTAATTGAGCACTATTTAATTTTATTCACAAGTCATTTCACTCACTTGCAGCGCTTAGCTCAAATTCTTCCATTCCAACTGTAGGTAGTTTTATTGGAGGTGGGGTGGGGGGCTTAATGTGATTGCTAATTTTGTAAAAACTACAGGAATGAATTTTTGGAATTTGGCAATAGATTTTAATTTAATAATGCATCATGTTAAAATGTTCTCATATATAGAAAATACAATAAAATCATTGAAAACTGAAGACTATAAACTAAAAATTTCAATTGTTTCATCTTTTTTTTTTTACAATATTAACTAAAAGATGACCTATGTTTAAGCAAAATTGTTTAAAAAAAAAAAAAAAAAAAAAATTATTGCAAGCTTAAAAAAAATATCATTATGCTACCCTTTATTGTAATTGTTTGTATATTTAAGTAAGGCGTTGTTAATCATGCAGGTTAGTGACTTTTCATCACCATTGTCATCATTTTATGTATGCTTTTCATACCTGAATGGGTTTTAACAGGGTCCAATGGGTCACAGGACTACATCTTGGTCCAATGTTTCAGTTTTACCATAGTTTCTATTGCTGGATGCCCTTCCACTTTTTAGAGTTTATTGGTTGCATGAGAATCTGTCTAATCTGCACCAGCATGGAAAATGGCCATGAAATTATGATGACAAACATTTTTAGCTTTTTCTTGATTTTTAGTTTCATCTGTATTTTCCAACCATCATTGCGAAAATACCAAAGTTATGTAGAAATGATGGATCTTTTTTAAAACGGGGGCCACATTTTTCATTAATGTTTTACGTAGTGTTTTTGGTACCGAAAGACTTTCAAACTTCGTATACTTATCTATTTTGTGTTATAGAACAGAAAAATATTTTTGTATTCGAATTTATTTCATGTAAAAAATTGTCTTATTTTGATAATTTCAACCAATCACTGACAAGTATCCAGCTGTTTACATTTACTCCTTTGGCTGATTAAGCCATAGCTTCGTTTTTATTTGCTTTTTTCATTTTAAATTTTCTTTTTTTTCTTCTTCGTTTTATTTGCTTTTTTCTTTTTAAATTTGCTGTTTTACCCTAACCCTAATCCTATCACCGATAGAATTGTTTCAGAATCGTTTGTTTATGTAGTCGGCACTTAATGTATATCGGCTGAATGGACGTCAGTGATTGGTTGAAATTACAGAAATACAACAACTTTAACATGGAATAACTTAGTCTTCTTAAAAAAAAAGAAATCCCTAAGAGAAAAAGATGTTTTATATGACACATTCTACCAGTATTCCAAGTTTCAAAGTGTTTCGTTAATGAAAAATGTGGCCCCCGTTTTAAAAAAGATCCGAAACGATCAAATTGATTAAATTTTCTGTTCAATAAAAGCACATTTTATTTAATACAAAATTAAAACAAAGAAGTATCTTCTTAAATGTGTTTTGTGAGTTGCAGTATAATATTAAAAGAAAATATAAAATGTTATCTCAACAATTTAATGTAATTATGGAGAATATTATTTACTTTTTAATTTTTTCCCCCCTTTTTATTCAGTTCTTAACATCAGTACTTCAACTCAGTTGGGATTTCCCATATCCTTGAAAGGTTTCAAACCTCCACCAACCAACCCAGAAAATGCCATTGAATATTTCCCATATTTTGGCAACACATACATTGCAACAGTTGCTAGTCTTACTGGGGGCAGTGTGATGGCTAACTTTGTGAAAACTCTGCAGGAATGGTTTTCGGAATTTGGTAATTGATTTCAAATTGTTATTTTTATACATATTTTATGATAATATTTACAAATAGTAATATCAGGCGTTAAACAGATCATGTTCTAACTCACTGCTAGTACTTTATTGAATATTCAGTCCAGAAATACACTATCTCAGATCCAGTAATTATTAGAATAGGTATCAAATCATCAAAAAAGGTTCAACTTCAGACCTGTATCCAATAATCATTTCAGTTCATCTTGCCATTGGATTTGGGCTTTGGCTCTGATTACAGGCCGAATGTGGTGGCTGATATGCAACTGCTCATTCTGTATTCAACTCATACCTAGGCTTCCACCACTAGATAGATATCTTTAAATATTATAGGTCTCTCATCATTTCTCCACAAACCACAGGAATTCAAAAAGCCAGTAATTAGTTGTAGATAGTTTAGTTCAATACATAAAGTCTCTCACAAAAAAACTGAGAATAGTATGTTCTCCAAGTAAAGAGACCAAGTTATGTACAACGTGGTTTAAAGAATCAATCAAACACTGAGTCACCATCTCTGAAACAATTTATTTTTTAAATCTTAATCATTCAATTAAAAATGAAGAATTATATTGATTTCTATAGATAAGTATCCTGATATTTGTATTATCAGGATGTAGCAAATTACTGTCTGTTTTTAAAAGCAGCAGCCTTGTGACTATTTTAATTAGACTTAGAATTTCTACTGGCGTTCTAACTTTACAACCAACATGGCAATCTCTATGCAATTCCTTAAGCTCCCAGAAATATGAGTTCAAATATCCTCAAATCACACCCTACCATTTAAGAAAAATAAACATTGGACATCATACAAAAAGACAGGGTGATCTTGACTGGATGCCTTGCTCATAGCTCTACTTGATCGGAGATGACCCTTGGCCTAAAAAACTATGAACATATCCTTTTAGTTTCCAATGCGCCATGACTGCCATCATGTTAGTTTATAGAGTTCCTTCCTTTCGCAGAAAGTAGGCTAAAATTATCTCATTTACTACTCTAATTAGATGTTTTAGTTAACCTACATTGTTTTTTTTTTTTATATAGGTGTACAAGTAGAAGAAGAACAAGTCTGGAAAAAGCTTATAAAGCTTGCTGAAAAAGTACCAAATACTGACCTCCAGATTATACCAACTTTACAAGGGGAGCGCCATAAGCCAGATCAACGTGGCAGTGTAGCTGGACTTAACATGAATAATATGTCTCTTGGAAAAGTGTTTCGAGCTTTGTGTAGTGGTCTTGTTCAGAATTTGCATGAGATGATGCCAAACACTTACCTAGAAGATCATGGCATTAAACGGATCATTGCAAGTGGTTCTGGTGTGACTAAAAATCCTATTGTTCAACAAGAAGTTAAAAAGTTTTACAAGACTCCAATGGTCAATGGTGATCGCTGTGATTCTGCCTTAGGAGCTGCATTATGTGCTATTAATTCCTGTAATAGTTCACACTGAATTGGGACAGGCTTTTATTATATAATACAATGATTTCATAAAGGAAATTAAATTGTGAAATTTATTTCAGAAATACCACAAAGGGTTCTACTGTATTTTACAGGGAGTTGTTGAATACGTAAGCAGAAAAGTAAGTTACTATAAAGTTTTATAGTCATAATACTTACAATTTATCCAGTTAACAATTCAAAATCCTTAACAAAACTGTTTTATTTACATAAATCTATTGTATTACCAAGGCAAGAAATACGTTTTTTAAGACAGAAAATATAAAATAACATTAAACAAATGTAATTATAAATGAAATAATTTTCCCCCTTGCACTTTCTATTGACAATTTTCCATTGAAAAATCAGTCACAGTATTGCAGTATCATTTCATTTGTCCTCACTACATTGTGGAATATTGAGTTTAGTATTTTCTATGAAATATCATAACTTTATATTTTATGGGACTCATTCTGAACAAATGTTATAAAATGAATTTAGGGTTGGTATTTCAAAACAAATCATATCTTTTGAATTTTCATTTGTAGAATAGTGTATCTTATCACACCAAATTTACTTTTCTCATTTGAAATGTCTTTTTAAAATGACTTATAAAATCCTCTTTAGATTATTTTAAAAATTCTTATTTACATTCCTTTCATTGTATTACAATTTTTATGGCCAATATTCACAACTAGATGATGATAACCAAAGATTCTTCTGAACAACCATGAACATTATCGTTATTGTGTATTGATCCATATAGCTACTCTTTCATTTGATTCAATTTTAGCATGAACTTTCTTATCCAATTTAGATTTTCAAAGTTGTTCTGTCATGCAAAACATTCTTTATCTCAGTGACCCTTTTGGATTGATGCTAAGATCTTTTTCATTAGTTCTCTGCAATACCTACATCTCTTTCCAAACTGGAGATAAAAAGATGAAATTTAATTTGACTTGTGGATTAGTGGTTTCTATTAAAAAATAGTTTCTGGAGAGTGTAATTTTGAGGCAGGGCTGGTAGAAGTTTTTACTTTAAGAACATGGTGCAAGTATATCAAGTGGATTTAAACAGAGCATAGTCTGCAAATTCAAATTGAAAGAATCAGTATCCTACACACAGAAACAATGGAATACTACACAAACATTTGCAAATGATACACCAAGTCTAATTTGTCTCCTAACAACATGAGAGATCCCCTACCAGATAATGTTTTAAAAGGAAAAATATCTGTGAAAGGAAACAATGACACTAGTAACATTGATTTTAATATTAAACATTATAATAGAAGTTTTGACTGACTGTTTCTTCAGGTGTAATCTGAAGCTTATAGTTTGAACTATATCTCATAACATTCACTACATTTAGAGATTGTATCTTTAGCCTGTATACATGGCCGAGGATTTAAATATGGAGGGATTTAAGGATGTGGTATGTTCCACTATTTCATCACAGCAGGTTTCAGAGAGCATTGCCACTCTCAGTAACAGTGAGCTGAATTGAAATGTCATCAAGACACATTTTTTACAAGGCAGATAATGAAAGAACACAAAGACAAAAGAACTGTGTCAAAGGTACAGATATATATTTTCATTTAATATAACAGTATGTTTATTTAACTTTTTTTTTATTAATTCTACAAAAGAGCAAGATTCAAAGTGAATGATAGTCTAAAGAAGTAATTACAATGGGTGAATAGACAGAAACATTAGTAATATGTGGATGTTGTTCAGATAGAAATTGAGATCAAGTTTGTCACATAGAAGACACTTAGACATGTCTTCATTCAACAAATGTGAAATTTATTTAAAATTTTACTTCTCCAATCTAATGTTTTTTTATCTTAATAATTTAGTTGACAATCAAATACAAATGGAGGTCTTTTTTTTTCTCTTTTTCTGGTATAAACAAATTAAACTTGAGAGGGGAAAAATATAATGAACATATGTAAAGTCAAACAAATAAATTATAATCTCTCAATGATATGATTTATATAGCTTTCAAGTTTTAATGTTCATACTGTAAATTCAGTTTGCCACTCTGTTAAAACAAAAGAGTAAAACATTAAATATGAAAGCATGATTAATATGAATATTATACATACATCAATAATACATTAACATTTGTATGTTCTTACATGTCACACAAGTCCTGATGCTTCAAAAGATGGTAGCCTGAGAAGGTAAATTTATTATGTAATTCTGGTTAAAGAAAATTCCTGAAAACAATTTTCTCATAAAATGTTCATATTTTTCTTTTTGTCAAAATAATATATTTTTAATGTTATTTTTCAAAATAATATAAATATTAAAAGCAGAAAAAAATAAATGGATTTCAAAATATATTTTGTTGAATCAATACCAAAAAGAAAGGAAGAAACTATTGATTTCAATTTCTTTTTAATGTTTGCAGTTAGCTTGATTTGTATCTGTGTTGGCTGCAGCAGCCTCTCCATGTAAATGTATTCTATTCAGATATGTATGCAGACATGTGTAGAGGTTTGTTTGTAATCTTATTTACTGCTGATGGCTAAATATTTCTTGTTCCATTCTGTTCATTCAAACTCAAGAATATTCTATACAACTAAATTGAAAAACAACTGTGGCTGTATGTGTTATTTTTAGACAGGGATGCTTTTTGTCTCCCACTCTTTCTCTCCCCTATTTTCTTTTTGTCATGTTTGAAGTACTGACTCTTTTTACTTTCAATCTCCATTATTTAACTTTCAACCCCCCCCCCCCCCCCCCTCATTCACCTTTATACCTCAGTCTTCCAATCTTCTCACTTCCCTTGAGTGACAAACATTTTTTTCTCTTTTCTTCACTCATACAGTATGCAAGGCTTGAAATTCTCCCCCATTATCTCTGATTGGACAATCATATGCAGGAAAGATAATCAAAACTTACTAGTGACCCACAAATCTGAACAGGCTAAATAGCTACTACTTTCATAAGAGTAGTAGTTATTATGTTCAGCTTGGCAAACTAATATGATCTAACTACAGGCAAATAGTATGAAACTCTTGACATTCTCATTTATATAGATCAGCACTTTAACCAGAGGACTACTGTATCTATATATAGAATGGTTCATTTTAAAAACTACTTGCATGAAATTAGTTGACATTATAAATAGTGTTTGTTTCATGGCAGATGTATAGTTTTCATTTTTGTGCCCTATGTTTATACCTGAAGTATGAGCAAAATGAGTAACCTGTTTTATTTAAAAGCACTAAACAATAGATAGTTCTGAATTTGAATGTCACAATTCTTTTCAACTTTGTTGGCATTAGATGAACTGATCTAAAAGATTCAGAAATATACAATGTTATTCAATTAAAAGTTTTATTTTTTTTTTTCTATCTAGCATCATGGCCCACAACACAATATCCTATCCTCTCAGAAATTCTTTTCTTAGGCTAGCTAACCTGATAAAGAATGTGTGTGTGGTGGGGTGCTTTTGCATTAATGTGTGCATATGTGTAACAAAAATATACAAAGGATATAAGTTGTCTTTGGATCAATAGCGTCATTAAGTCTGCAAGTGGTTTGAATATTTCAAGGGTTTCAGCATTTCCAATGAAAATAAGCTTACATTTTGCTCGAGTCATTGCAACATTTAATCGTCGGATATCTTTCAGGATTCCACCAGCCTAAAAACATAAAACAATCTCAAATTATAATTTAACATGTTAAATATAAACCATATAAGCATTAACTAATCACTCATCTTTCCATTATTTGTGCTACATGTACAGCAACAGATGGTACAAGACCTAACCATATTCAACGGTTCCTATCATCACCCTCTACACTCAACCTCTTCTGTCTGTCACAAGGTCAATGTATAAGGGTTTACATTGAATCTGTTCATATAGAATACATTCTATCACCCTTGCTATATTGCTAGTCATCAGCTATTGCTCACTGTCCCCTTGACTAAATATTACTGTCATTTATCTTTACCATTATCCAGCTCTATTATTACCCATTACTCCACTCTCACCTTAAACACAGTTTCTACTATCATACTCTTATCTCTTGTTTATACCATCTCTCTCTCTCCCTTGTTCACACTGCCTTGAGTGGATATGTATGTCAGGATAGTGAGAATTCTACTCTTATGGTATAGAAGTTAAGCTTCTTGTGTGGTGCCATGGTAATGCACTCAATACACTTTGTAAAGTGATTAGTGATGGGAAGGGTATCCTGACATAGAAAGCAAACCAAAATATAAAGGCAAGATGTGATACTCCAACCTGTCGGTGTGGGTATGGGAGTAATCTGGATAAGAACTGACAATCCACCCAAACAGTACTGAAAGCAGACATAAAGTAATGATATGATATCAATGCAACTTCAAACATTTTTGACTCAAATTTTCATTTATCCACATACATCATGTTAGAGTAGTTTTGCTACATAAATATTTAAATTTATATCTTGTAATATGCTTGTCTAAATGCTTTATATTTAGCTTTCCGTCAATTTCTTTGAAAGTGTGAAAATGCTCTATGAATAAGTATGGGAATAAAAATATATAAGAAAAAGTGTAAGGATATACTATAAGTGCAAGAAAATTTTCTATTTTAAATTTGTACAATTTCCAGTTGTGTGTGTCAAACACTAAAATTACAGTAAATATTGCAGATTCTAAAAAACGCCAAGATTATTCAATATTAAGATAATTTTTCTTTAACATTATGGATTCTTACTTACATTGCAAGATTTTAAATTTTCTTTGGAACTGTTTCTCACAAATGTTACTATGATTATATCTTTATCACGGCCTTGATACTGATCAACTGTATTCACCTCTACATACTGAGCAGCTTCTTTTCCGATTACATTAATCAGTGTTTGCTGGACAAGTTTTACTTGATTTCTGTATGGAGCTATAACACCAATATCACTGAGGCACATGCCATCCTAAAAGTACACAAAAAATATTAACCAAACACACATATATATTACCTGAAGTGACATAATTGAAGAAACACAAAGAAAATTGATTACAGACAATCTAGTTTAATTGTATCCATTTTTAAACATCAATTTTGATAAGTCTGCAGTATGGGATTTTACTCTTCTTGATCTAATGAGATCTTGTGAGATCTAATATCCTTAGATTTAATCTCTGCATTTTCTCAAGAATTTGATTATTTTTAATTACTATTGAATTCATTAACAAGTTGCATAAAGTTTATTATGAAAATAAGGAATTATGACCTTAGTTCTTTAGCTGCCTCACTAGAAAAAGGACATCACTGATACTCCATGCTGGCATAAATCTAAAACTAATTCTCTTCCTAATCAGTTGTATTATAACTTTTTTTAATACCCTTCATGACCTGATCCAGCAGTTTGATGTTTGTGTAGTACTCTTTCTTTCTAAAATATCACCTTTACTTTTAAAGTAGTTGATGATATTGCTACACCAGTCATTGGGTATTGCATTTTTCTATACAACCAAATGATGTTGAGAAAAAAGAAACAGAAAAGCAAAAGTGGATTTTTAAAATTTTCTATTTACTTACCGTTTGGAAAGCTGAGACTATCATAGCAATCAACTGTGCCTCAATGTTATTTTGAACTTCTCCTCTCGTATTGTAAGTTTCTGGAGCTGGAACCTAGAATATTGGCAATGATTAGTGCAGAAAAATGTCACTACAATTGAACAAAAAAGATTTAAATTCTAGGATTTAGTCTTTTCTTTTTGAAACTATTTCAACAAAACAAGTAGTAAAATGCTTTTGTTAAAATCAGATGTGAAGAAAATTCTAATGTATTAAGCAGAGCGACTGCAAAAATTCCAGCACAAAACATTACAATTCTTAGCTTTTCATAGCACTTTAGCATTATCTGTTATTTAACTTCACTGAAATATTTAGTTTGTAAATGTTTACTAAGTAAAAGGAGTTCAGAAATTGAGTTGAAAACAGGTAAACGTATTCAACAGCTTATGAAGTTTCACATTCAATATTCTTAGTATTCAACTCAATTTATATGAACCTAGAGAGTAATCCTGTACCAACCAAATTAGAAAAGGAAAAGTTAATTTAAATTCAGCAGCAAGAACAGTCAAAGTGATAACAAGAATTTTAGTTTTAAGAAATCAGTTTTATATATTGTGTTGTTGGCATTAAGAAAAGCATCCAACCTTAGAAAATATACCAAAGCTGACACTAAAGCTTGATGCAGCTCCATGCTTGCCAGATCCAGTCAAACTGTACAATCCTTGCCAGCATGGAAAACAGATATTAAATGATGATCATTGTTCTCCATATTAATCACTTTTAAAACATTTTATCAGTTCCTTTTTAGAAACATGGCAATTGCTGACTTTCATTCCCCCACCCCAACTCTTCATTTAGGGAATTATCTGAAGCAGATGAAAACATTAATGGTAAACAACAGGTTGAGAGAAAAGTGTTTTGTAAGGAATGGATGAGGTGCTAAGCAATAGTCATGCCAATAATTCAAACACTACTTTAAAGATAAATGGCATTATTACTATTTAGAAAGGCAACTATAAAAGAAAGCAAATTTCAACATCTACTTTTCGTTCTTGTATGGGTCAGAAAAATTTGTTGTGGCAGATTTTCTATGGCCAGATGCTTGTCCTGTTACCTATTTTCAAGCAAGGTAATATTTCTCATATGGCCAGACATGTTTTCCATGGATTATTGGAAATGAAAGATATCATACATGATGTCAGAACAAGGGTATACACAAGCATCTCTCTCTCTTGTGTGTGTTTATGTTTATATATATATATATATATAGGACAGGCTTTTTCAGTTTCCATCTACCAAATCCACTCAAAAGATTTTGGTCAGCATAGGGCTGTAGTAGAATACACTTGCCCTAGATATCAAACAGTGGGACTGAATCCAAGACCACATGTTTGAGGAAACAAGTGGCATATCATACATCAACACTTTCACCTGGTATCTGAAAAAAATAATGCTTTTCAGCTGAAAGCATTCAAGTTCCAGCCACAACTGCTGAAATATTAGTTTGTAAAAGGAAAAGAGTGCAAGAATAATAACTAACTATGCTCTGTAATATTCATATAAATAAACTATTAAAAGAAAATACCATTTTTGTATTGAGAAACAGAACTGCTTTATTCAATGCTCCACTGACAACATCTAGCATCCAGGATGGGAGATTAGATTTCTGTAAAACAACAAAAATCACAAAAATAAAATATGAATTTTATAACATTCAGAAAGTCTGAACTAAGTATAGACTGATCACTTAATATATTTGGTAAAATAATATAACAAAATCATCATTCAATATAAAATAAACATTGAAAGTTGTGTAAGTAAAATACCTAAAAAAACTATTTCCATCAAGCTCTTCCTTACTACAGAAAATCTACAAAAAAAAAAAAAAAAAAAAAAAATCAGGACTTGGTAAATTTTTAAATTGAGTCCATCATTGCCGTTTAATATCTATTTTCCAATGAGCAACACTGAGCTCTGGTGTTGGACTTGGTATGGTTTCTATGGCTTGATGCCCTTCCTAACACCAACTGCTTTACAGTATGCACTGGGTGCTTTTTTTCTCATGCCACCAGCACTAGTGAAGTTACCAAGTAATTCACATGAATTTCTAAGAGGTATCCTAACAGATTGTTTCAATTTTTTTTGTGTCAAACCACTCTCTAAAAGTATGCCAGTGGTGTTTACACTGATTTACATTCTATTGACTTTAATGTACCTTGGGTACAGATATCTCACACCTTCCTACAGTATGGAAGTCCTCAAAGACTACATTTATGAAATCAATGCAGGTTTAGGATACATGTGAATAATGCATGATTAGGAAGGAATGAAGTGTCACGTCATATCAACTATATCAATTTTGCTAACCCGGAAAGCTCTGCAAAAGCTGTAAAGCATCATTGCTTTTTCTCCTCAGACTAAAATGTGAAAAATATCTTAACTAAACAAGGAATGGAATATATTAGCAACTGCTGTTTGTAACCTGCTTCAGTTAAAATAACTCTACAAAGGATAAGATAATATTTACACAGAAAATGAAAAAGACACACCCTTTTAACACACTTAGAAGGTTGAATGGTTCGTGTTGCTACTTCTTCATTACCACACTGTAGACATCCTTCATAAATCAGCTCATTTGACAGTAACATTATCTCTCTGCAATGAAAAAAAAAGTAGTCTTTAAGTGTTCTTCCACAGCTTGCAATTTTTCTTGGAGGTGGGGAGTGGGGGAATGTGTTGAGTCAGTGTGCCAGTGGTATGAAAAAAGCACCCAGCACACATAGTAAAGCAGTTCACATTAGGAAGGGCATCCAACTATAGAAACCATGCCAAAGATGACACTGGAGCTTGATGCAGCTCTGTACCTCACCAGTTCCCTGTCAAAGTATCCTACCCATGCAAGCAAGGAAAGTAGATGTTAAATGATGATACTGATGCAAGAATAGTAATAATCTTGACTTATTTGTATGGCCTTACAGACTGGTAGAGAAAGGGAGGAAGAAACCAGAAAACAAGCTTAATTTCAAACAACATAAACTTCAGCAAAAGCAGGCAAGACAAATGGTAGTATTAAATTGGGTTTAGCATTGACATTAAGTCTACCAACTAAAAGTAGTTGTAGTCTATTCAATAGGTTTCTGCACAGGTACAAGCTAACCAATTTCACTCACAAAACTTGCATTGTCCAAAAGTATCATCATCATCATCATTTAACGTCTGTTGTTCATGCTGGCATGGGTTGGACGGTTTGACCAGGGCTGCTCCAGCCTGATTTGGCATGGTTTCTACGGCTGGATGCCTTTCCTAATGCCAACCACTCCAAGAATGTAATGGGTGCTTTTGCTTTTACGTACCACCAGTATCTACCACGACTACGATTTCACTTTGCTTCTTCTCAAACACAGCATATTGTCAAAGTTGTCGGTCATTGCCTCCATGAGGCCCAGCGCACGAAAGGTACTTTCACATGCCACTGACATGGGTGCTAGTTACACGACACTGGCACTGGCCACATTGCCTCCATGGGAAGATATTTGTCTAAGATGACATACAAAGAGAACAAAGTTGGAACCATGTGATTGCAGAGTGTATGCCTTAAACACTAGGTTATGCATACAATGGTAGTAAATACAGGGATAAAAGTTGAATTATGCTTTGGTACGTATATACAAATACAATATATATATAAGAGCATTACCTGTTCATTCTATACTGAAGATTTAGCTGCACAGTTGCACCCTTATCTTCAAGCTCTACAAAAAGACTTTTGTCCATGCCTAAACTCCTGAAAAATGTAAAAATAGAATAAGTTTAAAGAATTATTAGCAAACGTTTTATAGAATTACCACCACAACCACCTTATACACCCTCATCAAAAGCACCACTATATTTTCTACATTGACGTGGTATTAATATGAAGAATGAAATCGTTATGGATGAAAAAAAACGAAAAAATTTTATGTGGAATTATTGGAGTAAGTTGAGGCATTGATTAAATCAACCTCAATATGCAGCAGGTACTTTGTATCATCCCTAGAAGGATGAAAGGCAAAGTTGGTCCAAGCAGGATTTAAACAGCTGCCAAATATTCAAACCATTTCACAAGCAATGTATCTATGCTGAACTACACATCATTCCCATACTACATTACAATATTTCAAGAGTGTCAATCCTCAGTATTTTATCTATAACTATTTATAGCAGCAACATTTCACTCACTACTGCCATCTTCATTCCTACAACACTAAATCCTCATTGTTAATGATAGGTTTTTATTCTTTACCAAGTTAGTATAGAATGGCAGAAACAAATATGATGTTAAAATTTATGTAAGAGATGTATAGAACAATTACAGATTTAGATTTGTTTGAATTAGATTAAATACACCAAAGTCCACAACTCTGAGATTTAATATGCACAAATAATGAAATCATGATTGGAACACTGCCTCTTCACTTCATCTGTTAAAGCTATTATGGTAGCAAGATTAAGAACAGGACATCAATAACCCACAGAACATGGTTCTGGATTGTGGTAGCTAAACTATGAAAAGGCAGGAAAATATTCATTTTCTTTGTTAAGAAATCTAAAACATCTCTTCAAAAAAAAAAAAAAAAAAGAGAATTTTTTGTAGTATCCCAAAATTTGGCATGCTCCCCTACACAGACTCTCCACTTATTACACTCTCCTATCAACATTTCTAACATTATCAAAAGCAGCATCTGCTTACATAATACCACAGCCTCAAGCAAGGCCAATATAAAACATTTTTCAGCATTCAGTGTCATTTCAATAACACTCACAAGCACACACACAAAAACATGCTTTTTACCCGCCAAAATAACCAGCTGAATTACTTACTACACTTTATTGCAAATGAGTAGAAGTAGTTATAAATCAAAAAACATGTATATATATATATATATAGATAGATAGATATAGATATTTTGTATAAATTTTGAAAAATTATCTATTTACTTGGCCTGATCGCTTTGGACAATAGGAGGAAGTTGTTTTGAATCTCCAACTAAAATGAATTTTTTGGCAGCAAATAAAGGGCCAAGGCACATGGGCAGCATCACTTGAGAGGATTCATCAATAATACAGACATCAAACTGACGTTGACATTGAGAAAAGAGTGTATGGGACATGCCCACACATGTAGTTGCAACAACATTCTGGGGAAGAAAATAAAGGAAAACAGTTTACCAAAACATTGTACAAGAGCTCAGAAAATAAAATATTAAGCTTCAATTAAAAATATCAAGTTAAATTTCTGTTTTCATTCAGTAAAACGTTTTTCTAATCAAGTTAAAATCTAACAGACACTGTGTTATAAACTGATTTAAAATTTTAAACTCTCTCCAGAGAAAGTTTTTTGTCAACAAATTGTTTGGATAATCTCAAATGACCAAAGTTTTTCGATGCCAAGGTATTTTCTCTTCAGCTATATTGATGATGTTCATAATTAGCGTCACTACATATATTCTATCTTTTATCTTTTATTTGTTTCAGTCATTGGACTGCAGCCAAACTGAGGCACCACCTTGAAGGGTTTAGTCAAATAAATTGACCCCAGTACATATTTTTTTTTTTTTTGTTAAAGTCTGGCACTTATTTTGTTGGTCTCTTGCCAAACTGTTAAGTTATGAGGACATAAACGATCTAACACTGGTTCTCAAGTGGTGGTGAGAGACAAACATACACTGCAATGTATTTGGTCTGCTGCACTACCATTTATGCCATTCAGTCACTATCTTCAAAACCCCAAATACTGAGTATGTAATCAAATTCACTGTGCTCTCAGGAAAGTCACACACGAGCTAAGAGAAGAGAGCATTAATCTCTTGGCTGAAGAATTAGGAGTTATGATGAAATAAAACTGGTAATTCTGAGTATTTTCTCTTGATAAATACTTGGACAAATATCTATATTCTTACAATGGATTCATATACAGCTTTCAATTCCTGCACAGATTTCACATTCTTAGTCAGTTCATCTGTTGAATAAGGGTAGATATCAGGGTGGATACGATCCTTCCGGCCCATACGTAAAAACTGGATTTTTTCCTAAAAAGGACAAAAATGTAATTCAAAGATTAGAACATGTATATTGAAAAAAAAAAAAAAGTATATTAGAAACTGGTTATAGGAATTAACAGAGAAATAGAAGTTTGTCAACATTTAGATAACATTTCTGTTCATTTGTGTAACATCCATTTTCCATGTTGGCATTGGTTAGAAGTGCTTTTCCCATTGACAACCTTTTTGTTTTTTTCCAAGTACTGGGATTTATATTCCACTGGTCTTCAAAACTGCAGAGTGATTGGTCATAATCTCAATAAAGTATGTAAACATCATTTACTATTTCACTTGAACAAAACCATGAATTGTCAGCATTCAGTCACTTCACATATACGACAGGCTTCCAACAGTTTCCATCTCTCAAATTTACTCATCAGGTGTCAAGTCAAGGCTATAGCAGAAGACACTTGCCCTAGGTATAGCACAATGGGATTTTGGTGAGTTAGTAGATGTGGGTCCCATTAGTTGTGTCATGGACATGACTACCTCTGTAGTGCTGGTGCCATGAAAAGAATACACTTAGTACACTCTATAAAGTGTTAAGTAAAGAGGAACTGTTAAGCTTGTCGAGGACATGACACCTCCAAGGATGGCACCATGAAAAAAAGCATAAAGTGGTTGGCATTAGAAAGGACATCCAGCCATCAAAGCCAAACCAAAAATGAAACTCATAAGCAAGATGAACAGTACCAGTGAAAACATAAAAAGTGGATGCAAAAGTGATAACAATACAGACACACACCATACATGTACAATTTATATTCATTCAGAGTCAAGTGCTGATTCACTCTACATTTACTCAGTGCAGTTACTGCTTGATTGAATTCACATGGTGCAATCCTCAACTGATGTGTGAATTTGTAATTGGAGTACAAATAGTGTGTCAAATCAATAAACATTAACTGCAATATCTGACATGAGATTTCTAAACAGATGCTGTTTTGTCTTTACAGTGAAATACTGTGGTGGTAACATATTACAACTCCAAAAGGAATGTTAATCAAATAATCCAGTAATCACAGATTAATTAGTTGAAGTAAATAGGTAGCATTACGATATTTCATCTACTTGGTTGCTTGGCTTCAAACCTTCACTCTCTTCCACATATACAGTAAGTAATTTAGCCAAAATTTCATATCTCAAGCACAGCATATCGCCAAAGATCAAAAAATAATATCTGAAAAATTGCAAATTTCCATTAAAAAGAAAAAAAAAACATACTTTTCTCAGTTTAAGAAGTATATTGTCAACAGCAGAGTGGGTAAAACTGGCCACTAATATTGAAATACCACTAGCAACTAGCATCTGAATGAGGGCAACTATAGTGGAAGTTTTCCCTGAAATTGAAAAAGAAAGCAAGTGTTAGAGTTTAATCTGAAGAAGTATCCAAACAAAGGTGGGATTACAGACACAGAAACATTGAAGATCTGTCTACCTACCTGTCCCTGGATAACCACAGATAACGACATAGTCTTCACTCATGAAAACCTAGAAATAGGATAAATTTCCATTAGAGCAGATGATTCATCAGTGATGAAGCTGATATTTAGCTAAGCTAGAATAACAGTGACAAGCTTTAAAATGTTAAAACTATTAGTTCAAAGAGTAGTCTATATGAATCCTACCACAAGAATTAAGTTGTACTTTAGATCTAGGTCAGCCCTGATAAAGCAGGCCTATGATCCAACCTTGATCATTTCAAGTTATTTTCAATCAATTTTACCTATGATCTCATACATAAGCTTGTGGATTTCATTTCCAATGTGACGAACAAGATGTACTCTTAGTCAAGGCACTTCAATTCATGCTGTTCCAGTCAAGCCAGCTAGTAAACTAAGTATTAAGACTGACAGAGCACCAGGTCATCATCAAGTAGTGAAGCACTACATCTTTACTCTTTTGTTTTTTATCTATCGCAAGGTCACATTATTCAATATATTTTTTATCCCTTTTGAAATAAAATTCAGATGCAATTCGAGGGACATTTAGCTAGGTCAAGAAACAGACTACAGGCTTCTTTGTTGGCTTGTAATGCATTCACAAGTACTGTGTTATGTTATTCAACAAGAAACACGATCCTACTTTGACAGGGATCAAAAAGAATTGCTATTTCACAAAAATGATACAGCTGATCAAAATGTGTCTGAATAAAACACAAGGTAATATTCTTGTGCAAAGCTTGCTGCTGTTCTATAAACTGAAGTATCTAGAATTGTTTTGTCTAGTGGAATACAAATTTTTAAGTCAAAAGTCAATAGCCTTATAATAATTTGCCACTCAAAAAACAGGAAGCACTTTTTCTTCATTGATATATCAGCATTAAAATTAATTAGGTTGCAAAATCTTTACACAAATAATCTATTAAAATACTTAGATTTGCAGAGACATTCCAATATAGCGGAACTTAGTGTGACAATAGTTTATTTTCAACAAATCTATTCAATCAATGCTATTATGGAAAAATGGTAATTCAATCAATAATTGTTTCAAATTTTTACACAAGGCCAACAATCTTAGGGGGAGGGGGATAGTTGATAACATCAACTCCAGTATTTGACCCTGAAATGATGAGATTTGAACTAAGAGTGTAAATAATGTTAGTGGTGCTGATGATTGTACTGGTGGCATAATGATTACAATGTGAGCAACACTGGAAGTGATTCAGAAAACAAGCAATGAAAAGGAAGATAAAATCATAGATTCACCTTTAAAAGTGCCACTTTTTGAAGTTTGTTTAAAGGCTTGAAAATAGATTTAACTAAAATAAAAAAAAAGGGAGAAATAAAAATTTAAGTTAATAAAACAGTTGGAGAAAGAAATAAAAAAAACACTCAAGGATTTATAATTATGCTCCAATTCTAAGTTTTCTCTCAACTGAGTAGGCATATTTCAAAAAGTTAGCATTGAAGGAAACTAAAGCTAGTCAAATAATACCTTATGAATAAACCAAGTTTAAAACCTTTAGAAGCTCAGAATACCCAAACTATTATTCTTATACTTAACAACAACAAACTAGTTTCTTTTTGGTGCACACTCATTATATATCCTTTTCAAATGTACCTAAGCTACAGAAAATGCAGGTAAACATCATTTATAAGTAACAAATAAAACCTGACAGGTGCAGAATATGATTTCTTTTCCTTTTAGAATCATGCATATCTTCAATCCTTGACAATTGTTACCTGCATTTATCAGATTTCAAGCTAACAAGGGAGCATGTATATAGTTGCTTGATTTGCTAGAAATATCTGCCAAATTTTACTTGGCCATTTAATAAAAAAAGACACTCCTAGATATGATATGCTTAGAAAAAAAGACAAGACGGTCCAAGCTGGAAGGCTTTTGATCATAGGTTACTTGAGTAAAGTTTACTTCAGGTAAACTGACAGTAACTAACAGATCTTTTTTCCCCCCACTTTTTCCTAAATTTTCCATGTATCCTCTTGTATCTCCCCTCACTGCTACTTGATTTATTTCTGTAGTACACCTAATTATGATTATTATACTCATTATGATAATTACATCTTTTCTGACTTGACTAATATCTAATAAATACAACAAAACATTGCACATCAGTTATAACAGATTAAAATGTTTTACTAATGAAACAAGATTAAGTTATAAGACCAAATGACAAGTAGTAAATAACGTTTCCTCAATTCAAACTAGTAAGAATGTGGCATAGCAGCAAAACATCCCACTGAAGATTAACTGCCAGTTAATCTTAATCCACATGTAAAATATACTCAACAACCAACTGTAATGATAAGCAAGATTTCAGTCAACATACTCAGGCACTGCCATTGAGAAATGTAGAGATCTAAACCCCACTTGGCATCTGACTTCAACAAGGTATTTGACAGCATACACAAACCTTCATTTAGTAATGTAGCATTCTTAAAGTTGTTATCATGGAAATCAAACATGCCAACAGAAAATATTGTGTCAAGACTGAAAACAAGTACTAGCAGCTGATTCAAAATGCTGACAGAAGTACACTGAGAATGCTTTCTATCACTTGTATTTGCCCTGGCCTATGATTGGGTGCTGAAGAAAGCTACCCAAAGAAAGGACATACAAATTGCTATCCTAGAAAAAATACGAAATAAAAAATAAAAAGGTAAAATAAGCCTAAATAAGCTTCAATTTATTAAAAAAAAAAAAAAAAAATGAACAGGTGCTCTTCATTCTTAGTCAAGTTTTAGAAAGTGGTGATTTAAAATCTTACCTTTCTGAACAGTGCTTTTTCCTAATGTTGAATGCACTCTAGGTTTTTCATGGTCAATTATCAATTGTCTTAATCTTTCACTGAAAATAAGACATGTTACTGATTAAATTATTTACTCAAGAATTACATTTTACACAATACTATGAAAAATATATAAAGTCTATATATATTATGAAAATAGATGTTGTGTATAGACATGTAAGTGCTCAGCAACAGAAAAACAGTAAAAAAAAGGAGAGTAATGGCAGAACATATACTGCAGAAAGAGAGACTGCTGAGAAAGATATACAAATTGTATTATGTAAACTACAGACAAGAGAAGAATTTTGATATTTTGGCATCTTTGTTACTGTTTTAATGCTATATTATACTTGTAATTTCATTTGATGTTAGGTGTTACAGTAAACAAACCTGACTTCAGTATTCTACAAAATATCAATGTTAACAGTAACGAACAAATATATTAACAATGCCAACAATAGCTAATGCAGTTTTACATTATATGAAACATCAATATAAAACTACCTTTTGTGACCTCTATCAGTGGATAAGAAAACTTTAATAACAAAACTTTTTTACCTGTGAGCAGTATTTGCCATTAAAGTTATCAGATTATTATAGCATGTGCCCCAATTCTCCCAGTCAGAACATTTGTCGACTTTGAAAATTTCTGTATTAACATTGAGGTGGTCATCAAAGCTCCTGGAATGAAAATGAATGAAATTATGTCATTATGTAAATGAAAAGGATTCTGAAACTTTTAGTTAGTTATTCTTTGTTCTGTTCTTTTGTGGTCTGGGTCAATCAGATCATATATGTCACAGTTCCTTGGGAAGACTAGGCCACCTATAGACATGACGCTAACATTATAATTATAAATGTAACTGGTTCTTTCATATCTAAACTGAAGATTAATAGCTACTATCTACTCAACAGAATAACTTTGATAGTGGGTGTATCTTATCTTGGAGCACAATTGAATAACTTTGGCAGTAGTCAAACGAATTTTAGTTTTGCTTTAACCCATTCATGAGAAAAAAACACCCGAATTGCATGGATGTACCTCTTTACATTTAAACCAAAATATTGAAATAATTTGTCATACATTAGTGGTAACACGATTTCACTAGATAAAGATTTCCTTTACACAGTATGACATTTCTATAACTTAATGTTGTGGTCACTGAAACTTTTTGCTTTTTTTTCCAAATCATTTTTTATTTCTGTAATGGCCTATCATCATCTCAACTTAACATTGACTTTTCCATATTCACATATGTTGGATGGAATTTTACTGAGGCAGATTTTCTATGGCCAGATGCCCTTCCTATCACCAACCCTCACCTGTTTCCTGACAAGGTAAGATTTTACCTATGATTAGTACTCAAAGAAGATTGGAATTGAAAGACACTGCTTACAAAACAGTGACAAGGCAAGGAGACAGTAACACACACACACACACTTTATATATATATATATATATATATATATATATATACATATATATATATATATATATATATACATATACACATACACACACACATCAGACTACTTCCAGTTTCTCCTCAACCAAATTTACTCAAGACTTTGGTCAGCCTGAGGATTATAGAACAGGATACATGCCCAAGGTACCACACAGTGGGACTGAACTCAATACCATGTGGTTGGGAAGCAAACTTCTTACCACAGAGCCACAATTGTGGTATGGTTTCTATGGCTGGATGCCCTTCCTTAAACCAACCACTTTACAGAGTGCGCTGGGTGCTTTTTACGTGCCAGCAGCACGGGTCCGTTAACATAGCACTGGCACAAGTGCATTTTATGTGACACCAGTGGATGACAACACTTTTACTGAAGGGTACATTCTGCTATGAGTGGATGAATCTTCTGTAGCATTACATATCACCAGTCAATACATTCCTTTGACATCTTAATGACATGTAACATCCTCGGGTCAGCCATCACCACTTCATCTCAAATTTTCCTTGGTCTCCCTTTTTCACAAGTTCCACTAACTTGGAATGCCTGGCACTTTTGTATACAGCCATCATCTTCCATATGCTTCACATACCTGTACTGGCACAGCCTCCTCTCTTGCATACTACATTTGATTCTTCTTATACCCAGTTTTTTTTCCTTAGTTCATTTGTACTCTGGCATACATGCACACTAACATTAAATATATATAGAGCATGCTAGTTTTATTTCTTTCTAGTCTTTGTAAATCTTCTTCATTTAAAGCCCATGTTTCAATATTATGCAGCATTGCAGTTCTAGCACAAGCATCGTACAATTATGCAGAATGTGCTCATGAACAACACTACATTTATTTAATGATTTTCTCATCACTATTTTGGTAAGTCTATGCTTTGCTGCAGAGATCTAATAAGATCAAAATAGACTAAAGTTGTTTTCACATCTAGATTGTATAACTAAAAATAATATTAGCCATTGACTAATATTATCTTTCTCTCATCAAATATCATCATTTTAACATCTACTTTTCCATGGGTCAGATGGAATTTGTTGAAACAGATTTTAACAGCCAGATGCCCTCACAGCATAATTACTTCAAATTGTTTTTTCTATGTTCTTTGCATAAAATATGGTAGCACTGACTTACAATACATTAGATTGTTTGCTATGATAAATAATAGAGTAAAGAATGAAGTAGTAAAATTTTAAAGATAGCCATGACACCGACAGAAAACATAAACCAAAATGTCATCATACCTGTCACACATAACAACAAGATGATCCTCAGAAATACTGTAAATGTATCCTCTACAAATAACAATCTGTTGTTTGTCTTCAACACTAATTGCAACACTGTCATGAACATTCAATCCAACTGTATTAATGGGTTCAAAAGACTGATGTAAGCTGGAAAACAAAAACAAAATATCCATCATAATCATTTCCTTGATAGCAACAGCAATTACACAAATTAGCTAACAATATTTTTTCTAACTTGATTCTTAGATGCTGTCATCATCATCATCGTTTAACATCTGCTTTCCATGCTAGCATGGGTTGGACGATTTGACAGAGGACTGGCGAACCAGATGGCTCCAATCTGATCTGGCAGAGATTCTACAGCAGGATGCCCTTCCTAATGCCAACCACTCCGAGAGTGTAGTGGGTGCTTTTTTGTGCCACCGGCACGAGGGCCAGTCAGGCAGTACTGGCAATGGCCACACTCAAATGGTGTTTTTTTACGTGCCAGCTGCACAGGAGCCAGTCCAGCGGCACTGGCAATGACCTCGCTTGAATGTTTTTTCACGTGCCACCAGCACAAGTGTCAGTAAGGTGACGCTGGTAACGATCACGCTCAAATGGTGTTTTTTATTGTATTTAATTCTATTTCAATCCAGATCAGTGATTTTCAAATGGTGCACAGCAAAGGAGTACCTAAGTGAACTGGCTGTTTTAAACTATAATATAAGGCTTAAGAAAATCCAAACTAATGCTTGAGCATCTTGTTGAGTAATGAAGACAAACCAATATTACAAACTGGAACCAAAGGAGCTAATTATGAAACCTGTAATAAAACAACAATCTTACTTGGAATATGGGTGTCTTTTAAACGAGTTGAGAAATTTTTCTGTGTCAGGGAGTGTTTGAGAGCCACAAAACTGGAGGTTGCTAATACATTCCCCTTTTTTTTCTCTGAAATACATAAAGAAATAACATTACATAACCAACTTAAAAGAGAAATAAGATAAATATAATTATTTAACTCTTTCAGCACCAATTACTTGAAATCACTTCTGGCTATTATATAAAACTTATGTTCATATTTAAGCTAAAACCCCATCATAATTTTATGTAAGGCCAATTATTTTGTTAATAATAATAATAATAAATAATAATAATAATAATAATAATAATATGCTCAGGTGCACTACAACTGATCAGACAAGAGGCAGTACATAGAAAAATGCACAGAAAGTGAACAGTGAATGAGTCATTAATAAAAAAGGTGAGGTGGGGAGATCAGGTGTACTGATAGCAAATTTCAGGAAGCATGAAAGATTTGAAGAATGTAGTGTCCCAACAACTAAAAACTGATAAGAGTAGTTTATCCCATGCTTCAGCAATTCTGAGTGTGAAAAAATGTTTTTGAAAGTCATGGGTGTTGTGCTGTATTTTGATTTTGTAAGAATGTCCACAAGTGTTAGACATATGGAATTCAAAAGGGTGCCCAAGGTTGTTATTGGAAAGATGGTGGGTAATCTTGTGTCAACAAAGTCAGTTGCTAGATGTCAGAGCTGAATGTGAGCATGCCCAGGGAAGTAAGACATTCAGAGTATGGCAGATATTCATCTGGTTGCATATTTCTGAACAGTTTCCAGGAAATTGATATGCCGAGTAAGATATGGGGCTCCAGACTGGTGATATGTTTCAAATCAACTTAAGTACAGGAAGATGTCACACAGAATGATTGGCATAACAGTGTCCTCATCAACTACTACAAGAGTGAAGAGAGAAATCTACAATGGTATCAAACTGATGGACTAGGTTGTGAAAGTTACTGGAAGAGTCAAAGCTTAACTGATTAGGAAGAGAATTAGCCAAGATGACATGCAATTTAGAGATACCATGATGAAATGTACTCAGTGCATTCTGCTGCTACAGTTACAATGACAACACAAGCCCTGAATTAAACATTGAAAAATAACTGGTCTTATACCTAGGTAAAAAATATAAATAATTGTAACAAACCTGTCAATGCCAGTTGAGCACCATATATCACGGATCCCTTCGCCATGGATACTGCTTTGTTTTTCAAATTCAATCATGATACACCAGCGAATGAAAAAAATAATATGTGACTGGCTTAAATGAGATAAAGATATTTGGTGAAGTTCTTTACGGTTTTTAGTCATGTTCTCAACATCTGAAGAAAAACTGGAAAGATACAAACAGTACAATAAAATTCAGAATACTCAGTGGTATAAAAAATTTACAAATTATGCATTTAAAAAGCAAAATATGCAAACAAGATGCTCTTGAGCTGGCCTTTCTCCTCAACAAACTTTTCAAACTTTCTCTCCTTATAAGTACAAAGGAATACAACAAATGGCAAAACATGTGAGACAAGTGTTGGAAAAGACCTATTCAACATATTTAAGCATGGAAAAGTGAATGTAAAAATGACAAATTCAATTAAAAATTAACTTACTTTTGATAAATAGAGCAGCTTAGAAGATGGGGACATTTACTACAAGCAGACACATTGTTGATGGGCTCAGGTAATTTACCAAGAAGTTTTGATAAATCCTCTGGAAGTGAATTTTCTCTAAGTAAACTGTTTTGTATATAATACAAAATCTCATTTCTGAGCTGGATTAATCCTGTTAATGAAAAAACAAAAAAACAAAATGCAACCAGTGAAATTTTTCAAGTGTAAATATATAAAAACATTGGTGTTTGTAAATTTTTTTTTTCTGTTTGTAATCAATTTGATCCTATTTTTAAAAACGATTCCATATTCCTGTATATGAACTATCATCATTTAACATCCATGTTCCTTGCTGGTATGGACTGGATGGTTTTACAATGGCTTGACTGTCTACTATAACATGGTTTCTACAACTAAATGTCTTTCCTAATACCAACCGCTTTACAGCATGTACTGGATGCTCTTTTGGTGCTACCAACACTAATGAGGTCACCATGCAACTTGCAAGACAACAAGACTTTATGCTACAACACGAGGGAATTAAAGTATGACAGAATAGAACAGGTTTTTTGTTGTAGAGGGGATACATGGCTAGCCATATTAAAGGGTGTAAGGTGATGAGGTGTTTATGTGAACTCTCAAAAGTAAGAGGAGAGTAAAAATGAATGGAGGCAAAAGAACTGGAAGTGTGGGTGAGTGAAGGTAACTAGGACATATAGGAGAGTGAGAGATAGGGAATGGACAAAGAGGTGAATATAATGAATGAGCAAGTGTTGAATGATAAGTAGGAGAGGTAGGGAAGAATAGGTGAAAACTGTAGAGACTGGATAGGGTTGAGGAGTGGATATAGTGAATGGTGAATAAAGGGTAGGAGTGACTAATGATGCATGAAAGTAATTCAGTAGTCTGTTGAAGAGAGAGAGAGAGAGGGGTGACAGGAGGTTGGGCAGTTGTGAGTGGAGGGAGAAGAGAAGTAGGTGTAGTGCATGGGGAGAGTGAGTCTCTATAGTAGTGAAGGTAAGATGATATGGCGGCTTGGGGTGCATGACAATATTAAAGATGAAAGATGGATACCAAGTGAAATGGTTGAAGGTAGTAAGAAAGATTAGCCAATATCAAGGAAAAGTTGCATTTAGGGAGATGAAGGGCAATGGGGGTGACTTGGTGGAAGGAATTGGACAAGGGGCCCAGTTGTGTGAGTGTGTATACACACAAACACACACACACATGCACAGTGTTTCCAGAACTTAGTTCCACTGAGTTGGGTAGGTCTTCTAGAGAATTGCATATCACTAATCACCTTGGTCTTTTGTTATCTCCTCTGAGAAGTTCAAGATCCTAAAAGTATTGATTATATTGTTGTGCTACTTTGATATTTGAAAACACATAACCAGAACAACTTAGCCATGCTTTCAGCTTGTTCAACTTAGCCCTTCATGACAATGTCCCAACATGGTTGCAATTCATATCCACTTTCTGACAGATGGTCAAGCTTGTGCAGTGGAGACCTCAATTTTTCTTGGCCACCACACTACAGTCCCTGCTCACTAAGATAACTTCCCACAAGTGCAAGCCCCATGAGTCAGAATGGTTGTTCCAGCACATCTCTCTCACCATCCTCTGGAGTAATGCCTTTTCCATTTTGTCTGCTGGGACCACGAGGCAGACCGACAAATCTTTTTAGTTATAGCTGTTGTAAAGGGTAATTGTGGTAAGTGGAAATCAACTTCAGCTTTGCTGTTATTTGTGCATTTCAAATTCCTTCACCTCTCAAAAACATACCCCTTCTTTCTAATTCCTAACTAATATAACTGAAACAAGTAAAAGAATAAAAATAAACTGAATGAAACTTAATTTTTTAGATTGAATCATAAAAACATAATCTACCATACTCAAGAACTAAGTCTTGGGATTATCAACCAAAATCTATATAGTTATTTCAAATGTTATGTTATAGTTCTATATTTTAGATTGGTCAGCAAAGTAAAATTAATCTTTAGATCTGTAATGAATAATAATGAATACATTTGGTTAATTACTGTTATACCTCTTTTATTTTGATGTTCAGCTGAAACAGGACTCATGTTTGGTTGATCTTTCAAGTAAAGAAGTAAACCCTCTTTTGGATCTTCTCGGCGATCAGACATCATCATAGTGTACAAAGTAACCTGGAATAGAGACAAAAAATTAAACAATGGAAGGTAGAGAAAATACCTTTATTGAAAATCAGTAATTCATTTAATTGCTACTTAATACATTTTTCTACTTGTTTCTAGACTTAAAATTTCCTTCAGCTTGTGTAACCTAATACATTAAGGTATTTTCTCATCAAAATATGTGCTGAGAACTTAGTCTATTCAAGACAAACAAGTAAAAGAAAAACATAAGATTAAAAAAATAAAAGAAATGCAAATAATTCAACAACTTTTGCAATGTAAAATACAATACAAATACAACAAACAAGAATATTTGTCTAAGAGACAATGAAAGAAATCATAAGAAACTATACCTATATCTTTTCTCAGGTGCTTAGAGCACAGTTTTGCAATTAATTTAATTAGTTACCAGCATACGTACTGTTATACAAATTAGAATCTCCAGTTTGCTGATATGATAATATTTGATGAACTTATTATTGAGACTATAGTAGAAGACATTTGCTCAAAATGCCACTCAGTGGAAGTGAACCTGAAACCACATGGATATGAAGCAAGTTTGTTAAACAAACAGTCATGCATGGCTACAGTGCTACAAAGATTAAATATATTACCTGGCCTTTATGTTCAGCAGAAAAAGAAGGATTTCCAGTCTTCAATTCAAGGGGCACTACTTTCCTTTTTAAATTGTGTGTCTGTTGTTAGATAATAATATATAATTTAAATATTAGTTGCAGAAAGAGTATCTGAATTTTCAGTATTATCCTGACACTCCACCAGAATAAAGATTATATAAAGACAGAAAGAAAATATACTTTTAAAGTTGAGTACAAGATAAGAGAGACAGCAAGAAAATAGACCAACAATTTGGAATGAATAGCAATCGCAACAAAGTCATGCCGATGCTGGACTTTGCTGGTTCTAGTAACATCCAGTAGTTTCTAGTTCTGAGCTTTGAACAAACTTATGAATGCTTCAGAATATGTTTCGGAATATTTCTAATATGTATGAGTACAGTAATATTGGTCTCAAATTTTGGCACAAGGCCAGCAAGCTCAAGAGAAGAGGTAAGCCAATTACATCAATGCCCCCGAAAGATGAAAGGCAAAGTTGACCTCGGTGGAATTTGAACTGAGGAAGTAAAGACAGATGAAATGGCGCTAAGCATTTTGCTTACATTACAAAGTGTTTCAATATGGGGATGGAAACCAATTAATTGCCATGAACCAGCTCATTTTTTAACATTTACATCATAAATATATAGTGAAAGCAGGAAATGTTTCAACAAGTTGAGTTATGCTGACCATATAGCTAAGTGTTCAAGTTTTCTTTACTTATAGCCTTTGTTCCAGCGCCAGGTTAGTCTGAAAACACAGAAATCAATGTGATCACAGGTGTTCCAGCTGTAACAATATACTTTTCATGCACAGTGATCCCAGATATATTATATCTAGAATTACACTGTCCACTGCATCTTTTAATACGGCATGGTGATTTAGCTGCTATTGTTTTCAAGGCACATAACTCTATTAGAGTTCAATTATTCTGCCAACAGGTTTATGCAATTAACACTAATGTCATCTGTAAATATAAAAAAAAACTGACACAAGAAAACAAAACCCACCTTTGCTTGCTTGAAAATGCATGCATTTAAGACTTGACTTAGATCTGTCATGAACCTTAGAACTCATAAGGCTAGAGCCTAACACAGTTTCTCTAGCATATAAGTGTCAGATTATAATACACCCCTTAAACAAGATGCTGGTTCATCACAGGGTTAACTGCCCAGCTAATTCTGGAACTCATTTACAGCCGAGTGGACTGGAGCAATCTGAAATAAATTGTTTTGCTCAAGAGTACAATGCAATGCCCAATCTGGGAATCAACAATTTTACAATTGTGAATGCAACAGTCTAATCACTAGGTCACACACCTTCAAAAAATGCAAGCCAAAAAGAAAAAAATAAGAGGTATGTGTTTAAATAATATAAAAAAATTTATATTACATATGTATATGTTTATCTATGTAGTATAGAAAGGTTAATAAATATTTAACAAAACACCTATAACTATTTTAACTTACTTTGATTTCCACAGTGAGATCAATTTTTCCTTTCAAACCAAACCTACAGAGAAAAAAATTGTAAAGTTCAGAAATAATCTTTTACAGGTTTTGGTCATAAGATTGTGGCCATGCTGGAGCACTGCTACTGTTAGTTTAAGTTAATTATATTGACCTCAGTACTTTGTCGGTTAATTATTTTATCATCCTAGGAGGACAAAAGACAGAGTCAACTGGACATAAAGAGACATAACTAAAATGGATTGGAACCATCATTTTAACATCCACTATTCCATACTTGCACAGATCAGGTATTTATTGAGGCAGTCTTTCAACATCCAGATGCCCTTCCAGTCACCAACCCATAGCTATTTCCAAACTAGGTAATATTTCCCCATGGCCAGACATGTTTCTGCAGAATATTGAGCGTGGCCGTTGCCAGTACCGCCTGACTGGCTCCCGTAGGATTTTCGAGCGAGATCGTTGCCAGTGCCCCTGGACTGGCTTGTGCGGGTGGCACATAAAAGACACCATTTCGAGCGTGGCCGTTTTCGTGCGGGTGACACGTAAAAGCACCCACTACACTCTCTGAGTGGTTGGTGTTAGGAAGGGCATCCAGCTGTAGAAACTGCCAAATCAGACTGGAGCCTGGTGTTGCCATCCGGTTTCACCAGTCCTCAGTCAAATCGTCCAACCCATGCTAGCATGGAAAGCAGACGTTAAACGATGATGATGATGATGATGATGAATGACACTGCTTGTATGTCAGTGACACTCATTTACAATTAACATGCAATATCAAGATACACACACACACACAGAATGGGCTTCTTTCAGTTTCTATCTATCAAATCCACTCACAGGATCTGGGTAGACCAGGTCTGTAGTGGAAGACATTTGCTCAAGATGCCATGCTGTGGAACTGAAACCATTTGGCTGGGAAGCAAATTTCTTAATCATACAGCAATGTCTGCACCTATAATATTGTAAGATATTGTCATTTGGCTCACCAATTTTGTGATTCTATTCTGATACACATTATATAAACTCATCATCAGTGTCCTTTCTGCTGTTTACTTAACCATTATCCATATTGGCATAGGGTTAAGCAAGTTAGGGGTCCAAGTCAGATCTTACTTGGATACTGCCCTCTTAGACAGGTCAGAGACAACATCCCACTAGCATGTTCCATTTCCACCAATACATATCTGACAGATTTCTACACTGTTTCTGTCTCCCAAATTTCACTGACAAGGCTATAGTAGAAGATGCTTTCTTAAGATGTTGCATAGAGCTTTCAAGCCTCTAAACCATGCAGATTGTCTGTGTCTATTATTAAGTAACTTAAAGAAATTACCAATTTTCCAAAGAAATACTCCCCAAAATTTTCAGCCTGTGACTGATTTTTAGTTATATTAGCTTAATTTTTCATAAGAGACATCATCATCCTCCTAATAAACACTTTCTTTGTACTGGTGAATTATTTAAAGTTTAGTCACAGGAGGAAGAGCAGTGCCTATTGAATTTTTCAGGGCCTCCAAAACTGACAATGGTGGAAGAACAAAGAAATTGTCCTCATACTGAAGACATGTTCTTTGCATTTAGCAATGTTATAAATCAGTGAAGCTAAGGCTGTATTGCCTTAACGAAAATGCTTTTTAGGTATATTAAATATTCATATGAAATAATTGAATATTTGAACAATTTCTTATCTTAATTAGATATCTTGATTAAGTAGTGAAAAAGGTAGATTTTTGATTTTTGACAGAGAATGTATGTAGCATATCTTTTCTCCACAATTCTGACTGGTTATCTTTTAAATATAAAGATTTTTATTTCTTTGGGCACAAAGGAAGAGTTCATAGCCAATTGAAGCAATCACAGTAAACTACTGACACATATAAGAGGTGGTATCAAAAAGTTCCTGGACTGGTTCTGTAGTGTGCCAACAGATGGCAGTACATGGATATGTGCAGTGAGTGCTAGCAGTGACCATCATGAGGCAGTGTGTCAAGTGACACTGCTGTGTGAAATGCATTTTTGTGATCACATGTATGCTGTAATCTACAATTTTTGTCATGAACAGGAAGTTTGAACAAAGTGTCAACATGAAATTTTGCATTAAACTTGGGAAGTCTGCTACAGAGACATTGAACATGCTTCGGCAAGCTTATGAAGAGGCAATGGGTCATATGCAATGTTTCGAGTGGCATGGGCACATGACAGAGCCACAGCCCAATCAAGAGTATACTCATCATTTCTTCAACATCTGTGGTATTGTGCATCAAGAATTCGCCCCCACCCCTGGACCAGATCGTCATTCAAGAGTTCTACTGTGACGTTTTGAAGCGTTTGAGGGAGGACAGTTGGCAAAAGCGACTGGATCTTTGGAGCGTGAAGAATTGGATTCTTTATGACTACACTGAGCTCTCCTCACTTGTGAGTTTCTCACCAAAAACATGGTATCGCTTCCACACCCACCCTAGTTGCCAGATTTAGCACTTGCAGGCTTCCATCTCTTCCCCAAGATGAAAATGCAGCTCAAAGGTTGCCGTTTTAATACTATTGTCAAGATCAAGAGTGAATCACAGAAGGTCCTCAACTTGTTCACAGATAATGGCTTCCAGGCTGGATTTAAAAAGTGGCAGGAATGCTGGGACCAGTGTATTGCTGTACAAAGTGACTATTTTGAAGGAGATGATGTTAAAACTTAAGTAAATAAGTTATTTTTTATTAAACATAACTAGACCAGGAACATGTTGATACCACCTCATATTAAGAAGGAATCCCACAAAAATGAAAAAAAGGACTCCAATAGGATTTGACTGCCATTGCCACCACCTAACATCTGCCTGAGTTGGAGAGTTCAACAGAATGCAACAAGTCAGAGGACTACAGTGTTCAAAAGCTAGATTTCAACAGCTAGATACCCTTCTTGATGCCAACCATATTACAGATTGTACTGGATGTTTTTTTCTGTAATACCAACACTAGTACAGTCACTTCGCAACTAGTGAAACTGAAGAACCTATAGTAACCTCTAAAACTGAAAGAGAATGAGAGAGAGAGTTTGATTTTAAGCAAGGTTATGAAAGAGAGTAATGTATAAGAGGAACAGATTTATAGTGTGAGAGGTTGGTAGTGGAAAGTTACAAAGTAGATGAAGATGATGATGAGTTATCCTTTATTATGTTATTTAAAAAAAAAAATCAATTCATTTAAAAAATGAAAAGAAGGAAAACTGGAAGAAATACAATGTAAAGTGAAGGAGAGAGGCAAGAAATGATAACATGATCCATAAAGTATTATTCCAAGGTAGCTTAGCCAAACTTACCTGGGTGACCAAATATTTTCTTCAATATCACAGACAGACGTAACTATAGTTCTACTGACATCACTACCACTGAATTAAAAGATACACAGATAAATAGCATTACAAAATGATAGGGACAAATTTCAAAATCAGATCCATTATTTATATGAGTCTGTATTGACTATTTTTTTTATTGCATTTACATCTGAATAAAAAGATGAATTTTCAAACTCAGCATTAACTGATACTCTATTAATAGCTTTCATTTTTTTTATGGTTCATAGAGTAATTCTCATTACTATATTCCCAAACAAAACTGTCAAGCCACAACAATGATAGGTCTATTTTTTTCAATGGAAAGAGCATTGGTAGTGATCATTCATATGTGTTTGTACATAAATGTGAGGATGGTCAAACATCAGATTCTCTATATACAATAACATCTAGTCTGTTATACAATTGTGTATGTACAGCAGGGCTTGACTAATGAAATAATACATATTTGATACAACATTTTCTTTATTAACCACCAAGAGTTCACAAAAGCATAAGGGATAGTTGTAACATGTTGCTAACAACACATGCTTGGTATATAAGTTGTTTGGTAATTGTATCATCTATGCTATTACCAATATATTTATTACTTAAACATATCAATGCAAATAGCTCACCAAGAGATTTTAAAACATAAATGATGCTTTACTGAGAAAACAAAGATTCAATGATATTAATTTGTCGTCAACATCATTACAGCAATCTTCTACTTCAATTTAAACTGAATATACAATTCTTACCTCTGTTGCTTCATAAAATCTGTATGATGCTCAATCCATTTCACAATATTTGGAATATATTTTAAAACTGCTGCCAGCACCACAGATTCATCAGTACCAAGACCATAACTAGAAAAAAACAAAAGAAGCAACAATCATTTACAGAAACAAGGTTGAGTTCTATAATAAAATGTGGTTGTTCTTCAATACTGCTTCTATTTTCTCTTGCTTGCACATTTTTTTAAACCCTTTAGCATTTAAACCACCTATATCTGGCCCAGATATTCTACCATGGACAACGGACATTAAATGATGATAATGAACTTTACTCCACAACTCTGTTCATAATATTCATATATATATTTCAAGTATATTCATAATACTTATATATATTTCAAGCATTACGTTTATCTACTACTTGAAGCCAAGCATTTTAGAATGAGCCTAATTTAGATCTAACTTATATAATTTATAGTCTGAACTGCTAATTGCAATTAAACCTTTAAAATTATTAAACAGAATTTTGATAATTTCCAACAAAGCATAAGGCCACACACTGAGGTGGAAGAGCACAGCCTCTTATAACTACACCAATATTGCACCAGTTCTTATTTTACTGACCCACTAGTAGATGAGAGGACAAGTTGGCTTAGGTGGGATTGAAAATCAAAAGGCAAAGAGGTGTAACTAAACACTACATGGCATTTTGTCTGCTACTCTGCTAACCAGTCTTTAAAAAGGATTGGTTAATACTCATCTCAGAAAGGTTAAAAAGATAAACACAAACATATGGTTATAGTTCAGTATATAACTGGCCTAAGTTCAATCATTTATATACTCAATAAAGTCTATGAGTTTAAACACGCTCATATGTCTTCGAAAGAAGAAAATCTAGATTTTTTCTTAAGCATATCAACTTATCCAAACTCATGAACTCTACTGTACAATACAAAAGAACCACCACAGGTTTCCCTGAACCCAGTTTTTTAACAAATATATATATATATATATATATATATATATATATATATATATATATATATATTATACACACACATATATCAATGCTGCTAGCTGAATACAGATGCTGTATCATATTTTCTAGATTAATAACAGGCATTTTATAACTTTAATCCCAATATTTATGAAAATGTCTAGATTTTTAAAAAATAGTAAAATAGATGTTGGGAATTACTACCGCAAGGATATAAGTAGAAGCTTCAAACAGTATAAATTCTTACATTTCATGTAGAATATATTTCCTTTTCATAATTGATTTGGTTAATAATATAATTTCCTTTTCTTTGAAAATTTTATTTCTTAAAACCTGGAGAAAATAAAAGGTATAACTCAAAAAAAAAAAAAAATTATGGCATATAAAAATAAAGAAATAGCAGACAGTTTATATATGAACATAAAAGATTCTTGTAGAGTATATTGCTGTAAATTATTTCAAGGAAGAATAAGTCTAACACAGATTTCCAAAATTCTTTTCATATATATATATATACATACATAGTCAATATTTCGCTACATGTAATCAGACTCCAAAGAATAAACAAAGATGATCATTAGTTAAAAAGTTCATCCTGGACTTTTCAGACTTGTAGTAGATAGTTGAAATTTAATTTGAACATTTGTAAAAGTGGGTAGGAAGGAGATGTATTAGATGGAACACAGCTTGTTAGTTTAGAAGTAAAGTAATGTTGTAGTAAAGGTAAAAACACAGAGGGAGATATTATAGTGTATTGGTGTGCTTGTGGTTGTCGTGTATGATGGTTTACCAATCAGTCACATGGCCTTCGTTAAATACAGTATAGAAAGTTTGCACATATAAAAGTTGTGCCTTCCCAGATATGTGAACAGCAATCTATTGCAGGGCCCATTTCAACCTTGTTGAGGATCAGCAGGTGTTCAAAGCTGCAATGTCTTCTAGCATACAAAACAACTAGACTTTAGTATGTTATGGGTATATTAAAGGTGTGGTTACCACATGAGAGATCATCAGACTTTGTGGAGCAAAGCATTAATAAAGCATGCAAAAATTTTAGTTGTGTTGATCATGAGTGAAGCAGGTGTTGTGCTATGGATAGGGTGCTAAAAGGCACAGGCATGACTATGGTTAAGAAGTTCACTCCCCAACCATATAGCTTTGGATTCAATCCCACTGCATGACAGCTTGAGCAAGTGTCAGGGGAGCCTCTATATGGTTTGCAGCTTGTTAGAAATAGCAGCCAAATCTCCTCATACCATATTCAATATTTAAATTATAAAAAACAAAAAAAATCATTGGATAATGTAGTCTTAGATAAAATAAAATAGAATGTTCACTGTTGGAGTGCCTTTGATCATTAGTCTATTTGATATGAGCTGACCTGGGACCTATCAACAAAACTCAGATTTCCCATTATCGTAAAAAAATGATGGGTGATGGGTCTAACTGAGGATGTCTCATTCCATATATACCTTTCACATGCATTTCTAAAAGTTTCATATTTCTTCAATTCTAATTCTATTTTCCCTTCAAAGTTACAAATTCATTCAGATCCTGCAGTAATATACCCATTTCTCATTGAACTTCTTCCAAAAGCATATTCTAAACAACATATTTTCCCTTATAAAATCAATAAATCTAGCCTCGAGTCAGATAACCTTCAGCCTTCTGGAAGAATGCATTAAAAACCTGTTTACATTTTATTTCTTTCTTTAACACTTAAAATTATATTTTCATAATAAATGTGCCTTTCAAACACAACTTTTATTGCTTAATCTAGCCAATAAAAGTCTGTATTTCAAACGGCAATAGTTTTTTTTTATTATTATGATTAACAGATTCTAAAGCTAGAGTGTTCTAGAAATATTTAGAAAGCTCACTTCATAGACATTCCAATTCTGAAGCTGACAAGAGTTTTAAAAAATATCAACTGTACTACATTTAACTGCCTCTTTTCTTGCTGTTTTTTACAAGTTGACTAAAAAAATAGATTACTATTATCGACTCGTGAAAAGAAATTTATACATCATCATCATCTTTTAACACCTGCCTTTCCATGCTTGCATGGGTTAGATGCAATTCATTGCAACAGATGTCAATCTTGTTGCCAGCCTTCAGGTAATATTTTCCTATGGTAGGGTAGTGGACTGGCAGAATTGACAGCATGTCAGGCAAAATGCTTAGTGGCATTTCGTCTTGTCTTTACATTCTGAGTTTGAATTCCACCAGGGTCGATAAAATCAGTACCAGTTGAATACTGCGGTCAATGTAATCGACCTACTCCCTTCCCTGAAATTGCTCGCCTTGTGCCAAAATTTGAAACCAACATTTCCTTCATGGTGGATATGCTTATATGGAACACTGAAATGAAAGACACCACTTGTACAAGTGATGCTCATTTACAAAAATCACACAATGTCCAAACAACACACACACACACACATGTATTAACACAGTGGGCTTCTTTCAGTTTCCATAAACCAAATCCATTCAAAAGGTTTCAATTGGTCCAGGGCTCTAGTGGAAGACACTTGGGCAAGTGTCTGGAAAGTAAACATTTTAACTATACAGCCATGTCTGCACTTTTATTCAAGTAATTAGAAGCAGTGTGTAATCATAGAAAATAGTAAACCCTTTTCTTCAACTGAATTATTTCTATTTCCTTAGTCAAACTCTGTCCCAGATACTGTTGAAATAGTAATTTTTACACAATTCTCTCTCTTTATTTTCATTACAAACTGAAACCACCATTGTTTCTTCTAAATATTACAAGTAATGTTTTGAAGCATTAGGTATTTTCTTCATCCATCTCTGACTTATTCATGAAGCAAAGAAACATACAAAACAATCTAAAGTATACAATACAATGAAAGAAAATTAGTGAATAAAATGCTATATTGAAAGACAAAGCACTAACCTCTTGTAAAAGACAATGCACAATACTCCCATATAACATATGCAAGTTTCCTTTGTCAATTCCCTGCAAATAAATATAAATATATTTATCAAAATAAAACTAATTTTTCACCAAAGTCACTCTAAAACAAACTGTCTCATTTTAAAGTTATTCAATCAAAACTACTATAGTAACTACTCCCAAGAGGTCACATGCTCATAGATGTTCAATTATTTATTTCTCAATACATGTGTGTGTGTGTGTGTGTGTGTGTATTGCATATGCAAATTAGTGTTTATAATGTTTAATATCATTTTTCATTAGAAATTTTAATAGTTTATTCATTCACAATTTAACTTGCTTGTCTCAAAATTACTCCTAATTAAATATAATATAAAATACTTATACATGTAACTTTCTATCACAGCTGACTGTGAAATAAAAGCAAAACTTGTTTTTTATCAGATAGAGTTATATATCTTATTCAGGTGTTCTTTAGTGAATTGAAAATTTGAACTTCTGATCATGCCATCCTCCCATTACTCTCATCATCATCATCATCATTTAACGTCCACTTTCCATGCTAGCATGGGTTGGACGATTTGACTGAGGACTGGTGAAACTGGATGGCAACACCAGGCTCCACTCTATTTTCTATATTTTCCAAAAATTTCAATTAACTGATTTCATTAGTTATATTCCTTGCTTTATTTTTGTAGACTTTGAGCACTTTCACAGGAATTGTTTTTTACTAATTGCATAGTTAATGAAAGCATTTTTAAAAAATCTTTCTACATACGAGACACAACTATATAATAAATCATGTGGCTTACTGATCCAGCATTTTAATTTCCTATTATTCATTCATAGACACATATGTGTATCTGTACATGCATGCATAAATCATTTAAAGGACAAAAGAAATATAGTAAATAAAATACTAACTCTGAACCTCTCATTCAAAACTGCTCTGAAATAGAAATAAAAAAGATTTTTAAATAACATAACTATAAAGAGGAAAAAATTCATTTCAGTGCATAGAAATAAGAGCAAAATACAACAATCAGTATATTTTGAATTCAAAATCTAGAATTTCTCCATTCTGAGCAGTTATTCTATTGACATTTTGGTCATTGTATTCTCATATAAATAATGAAATTAAGAATATTTTTATCGATGTTCAGGCAACTCTGATTGAGTACACATACATCTAAAGGTATAACCAGCTCATTCTTTTCAAATATAGTATATTTACGACCACATTAATTGTGCCTTTCTCTCATTGCCTCTTCCAAAGTATCAGTTGATCTACTCTGCTACAAGTACTTTCCACAGCATTTTTGACACACAGTAGGTGTCTTCTGTAGGTTTAGTATTATATAATCATAACAGTGTTTACTGCTCCTTCACACATTAGCCGATACCTTTATTGCTAATACATTCTTAATTTTTCATGCAAGCCAATGTTACATTTCCAATGGCTCATAGCAGTTTCATTTCCCTGAAGCCTCAACACACCTTCCACATTAAATGCTCACATCTCATCATGCAGCATCACACTCTTTATCCAAATGCTTCATAAAGTATAGTCTTTACAGTAACTAATCATTTATATAATATAAACTATCTTCTATAACTAAGAAATCATTTGACTAATTCATGGACTTCATTTCACTGCTGCCTATTTCTGTACAGGTAGCACAACTCAAGTTTTCATTTTGATATCCTGACAGAGGTAACACTGCATATGCTCTATAAAAATCATTTGTACTGAGTACATAGAATTATAGTAACGAACAGATGACTAACTATATAACTTACCTTTCCTGAAAAAACAACCTAAACTACAGCATAATATGTCACTCTAAGGCTTTAAATCTATTTAAATATATATAAATATGATGACACAATATGTATAAACAATGTTTCATGATAGGCTATTCTTTAAAATTTGCCATTACTGAAACAGAAAAGGTATCTTGCTAACATATTTTTTCAGATTGTATATTACATGTGAGAGCTATTTGCTCTGCAAGTTAGTTTGGCCATACCTGATGTAGATAGTTAATTAAAATATGAAGTATGGGAATATTAAAAAGAATAGCCATAATGGGTTCTATCAAATAACAAAAACAGTCAAGATAATTGATACTTACTTTCTCATACAAAACAAAGATGACACGACAGTTGTGCTAGAGACCAAAAAGTCAGGATTAATGACAAGTAACCCTGTTTCATCAGTTATGTGATAAACACCAGCTGAATCAATGCTGGCATCAAGAACATGGACAATATCACCTACAGCAGCATAGCTATAACACCTGGTAAAATACAATGCCATTAGAGATACTAAATTAGACACTGATATTGTAGTTTAAAAAATATTAATAATTTACTTTGAAGGTAATTATTTGAAAAAAAGATTGAATTTATAATCCAGGCAATTGCAGATATATATATATATATATATATTATAGCCAAAGTTTTGTTTAATTGTTAATATTTAATAGAAATTTTGATCAATAATAAATATTTAATAGGAATTAATATATTACAAACTTCACTACTGATTTTCAAATTATGTGTGAAAGTACGCTCAAGTTTGAGATTTTTTGATATTGTTTTATTAAATGAGAAATCAAAGGATGACTGAAATCGATTGGAATTGAACCAAGAGCTTGTTTATTAACTGATGCGAATGTGTTAAGCCCTATCATGTCAGCATCAACAAATGAGACACATAATAATTACCATATGTAACAATTGCAGCTATAAATATATTATCTAATCAGCATCATCATGTGATATATATATATATGTCCTACCCATGCCAGCATCGAAAATAGATGTATAATGATGATGGTGTGCGTGTGTATGCTTGTGTCTTCTTGTCTTGACATCACCTTATAGTTGTAAATCAGTGTCAGTCATACAAGCAGTGTCATTCATTACCAATATTCTACAAAAACAAGTCTGGGCATATAGAAATATTACATTGTTTGGAAACAGGTAAGGGTTGACAACAGGAAGGGCATTTGTTTATAAAAAATCTGTCTCCATAAATGTATGACCCATACAACCATGGAAAAGTGGACACTAAAAGTGTGTGTGTGTGCGTGTGTGCATGTTACTGTCTCCTTGCCTTGACTTCATGTGATAGTTGTAAAATGAGTATCACCATCAGGCAAGTAGTAACCTTCATTTCTAATCTTCTGTGAAAACATCTGCTCGTGATAAAATATTAGCTTACTTGGAAACATGTGGGAGTTGGTAACAGGAGGGGCATGCAGCTTTATAAAATCCTCCTCAACAAATTCTATCTGACCAACTCAAGCATGGAAAGGCAGACATTAAAACAATGATTATATATATATATATATATATATATATATATATATATATATATAGGCACAGGAGTGGCTGTGTGGTAAGTAGCTTGCTTACCAACCACATGCTTCTGGGTTCAGTCCCACTGCGTGACACCTTGGGCAAGTGTCTTCTACTATAGCCACGGACCGACCAAAGCCTTGAGTGGATATGGTAGACAGAAACTGAAAGAAGTGTGTTTGTGTGTGTGTGTGTGTGTGTGTGTGTGTGTGTATGTATGTGTGTATGTATGCGTGCATGTGTTTGTCCCTCCATCATCGCTTGACAACTGATGCTTGTATGTTTATGGTTCAGCAAAAGTGACCAATAGAATAAGTATTACGCTTACAAAAAATAAGCCCTGGGGTCGATTTACTTGACTAAAAGTGGAGCCCCAGCATGGCCACAGTCAAATGACTGAAACAAGTAAAAGAATAAATAAATATATATATAAACAACTTAGAAATTACATACCAAAAACCATGTAGCATACATGAAATTGCGTGATCTTGGTTGGTCAAAACCAACTCAATATCTTGTCTGAAAGAAACAAATAAATATCTAGGTGTTAACATTTTAAAATATTATCAGGTGGGCAGTAAGAAAGTTGGTTTCAAAGAAAATACACAATGAGAAAGCATTCAATAATCTTAGAAGAATATTAAGGAGATGATGATGATAAACAGCATTATAGGATGGACAGGTTAGCAAAATGTCATTTTTTCATGAATCTCAAACCTACTTGCACCACTGCATTTATGAGATCCAACAATTTTTGAGACTATATTAAGTATAGTTAAGACAGACTTACTAGAAGATAAGAATAATTAAGTAATAAAAGTATTAACCAATATATAGCTGAGGAACAAGTGCATGAATAAAAATGATGGCTAAGGAATGTACAACTCTTGTTATGCTGGTAAAATTATTTTAACAGAGAGATCAAAGGCTTGAGAAAAAGCTGGAATAAATATTGGACCTCACAGATAATCAAGTTTCATGAGAAAATTATTATATAACAATGCAGTTTATCATGGTTAAAAGTAAACATAAAAATGATGATTATGGTGGCAGCAGTGGTGATAACAATGACAATGGTTTATCAGATATATTTAGAAATACCAGTTTCAAATTATGGCACAAAGCCAGCAATTGGGGGGGGGGGAGTCAACCTTGGTGAAACTTGATCTCAGAACGTAAAGACAGACAAAATGCTGCTAAGCATTCTACCAGGCATGTTAATGATCCTGCCAGCTCACTGCCTTGATATATTTAGAATATCGAGTGAAATCGTTGCCAGTGCCATTTTGAGTGTGGCTGTTGCCAGTACTGCCTGACTGGCCTTCGTGCCAGTGGCACATAAAAGCACCCACTACACTCTCTGAGTGGTTGGCGTTAGGAAGGGCATCCAGCTGTAGAAACTCTGCCAAATCAGATTGGAGCCTGGTGTAGCCAACTGGTTTCACCAGTCCTCAGTCAAATTGTCCAACCCATGCTAGCATGGAAAGTGGACGTTAAACGATGATGATGATGATGATGATGACGATGATTAACTCTCCAAATTCTTGATTACTTACCCTTGATATTTGACATCATTGACTTGGTAGCGATTATATAATGAACACACAGGAGAACAAGTCAGTGGATTATCTTTGGAACTGAAAACAATAAATCATGAGTAATAATAGAACAGTAATCAAAATTCAAAATAGAAAGGAGAAAAGCTGATATAAAAGAAAAATTAACATACGTTTTTGTTTTAGATTTAAAAGGAGAAAGATTTTTTATATCATCACAGAATTCATCATCAGATGCTGTTGACTTGGGCACATCATCAAAGTCAAATGATGAATTCCACTGAGAAAGTTCAATATTTTCTTCTTCATCAAGTTTGCTTTGTGGTTCTGAGGAAATATTGTTATTGCTCACAGAAGAAATATGTTTTATGTTGGGAACTGGAGAGAATGAGGTAGGCGAGTTAGGTTTGTCCTGAATGTGTTTCAAATTAACATCCACTAAATTTGCATTATCATTTTTACTAGTATCATTCAGACTAATACCACTGGATCTTTGCATATTTACATCATTGGAATGATTATGTTTCATATCTGGAGAAATATTACTTTGAATATGGTTAGGGTTAATGAGGTTGTTTGATAATCCCTTATCACTGGAATTTATTTCTTTAAGAATTTCAGATAATATTTCATTATCATTAATAACAGATCCATTTTCAATACGAGGTTCACTTTTTGAAATTTTTTCCATATTAATCTTTACTTCAGTCATAACTTGTTTTCCTTTAGATAAGTTTTGGCTTTTAGCAACAGGAATTTCTGCGAGAATTTCAGACAGAAATGTATCATTTGTATTATTTAGTTTTTTAGGAACCATATCTTTTTTTGCACCCAACCAATTAAACACTTTATTTTCAGTATTACTACCATCATTTTTTCTCAAAGTAGAAACACTTAAATTATTTTTAACATTAGATTTTTTAAGTTCATTACAAGCACTCAAATTCTTTGGAAAATTTTGAACTGGGCTTTTTAAAGAATCATTTTGCTCCCAAACATCATTTGGGTCCGGGTTTAAATTTTCCCACATAGCTAACTGCTCATCTGAATAGGCTTCACTTAAACTGTGATCTTCTAGCGTATTGTTTTCATTATCATCACTATTATCAAGAAATAAATTAGATAACTCAATGCTACATCCAGTATTAAGTGATAGTCCAGTTTTATTTAATTCACTGCTGAGGGAACGTTTTGATAATGGTGAACAACCTGGAACTGCTAACCGTTTAACAGATGTTCCTGACAAACCAGTGTAATTTTTTACAGGGGTCAGAGGCTTATTAATTGGTTCTGCTAATTTCAGTGTAGTATATTCTACAATACTGTCTTTTTTCTGTAGTGATTCAACCTTCTTCATAGATTTCTTTGAAATTTTAGACTTTAGTTTACTTTTACAATCTGCTTTTTTATTTATTCGGTTTTCCACTGTATTTTTTAAATCAGAAGAGGAAGAAAGAAAACTGCGTGCAAAAGATTTTTTTTGTATTCTCTCAAGAGTATCTGAATAATGACTAGTTTCAGGCTGCTTTGCAAATATTGGAGAATTAGATTTTTCAGGAAAATTAGAAATGTTATGGTTAGGAGAAACAGAGCAAGAAAATATTTCCATTTCAGACTTTTCTTCGCTTCCTGGAATGTCTGTATTATGTTGAGGAGAGTTTTGAACAAATTTTCCAATGCCATCAAATACATTTGCTTTTTTGATACAAATTTCTTTAACTGGTGTTTCAAGAATAATGTTGGAATCATCAAGATTAACAGTTTCTGCATTCATAGATTCTGACAGACTGGAACAACTTAGCAGAGGATGTATACTGGAAGTAGTTAAATTATCAGACGCATCGTCATTCTTTGTACAGGTCGGATGATGAGAGACTTCGGAAATTTCATCTGATTTGTGAAGATGAGCAGTTTCCTCTTTTACTGATTTCAATATGCCTGAAGTAGTTGGGAGAGGATATGGACCAAAATTAGTTAAATCATCAAAAACAGGAGATTTTTTAGAACAAGATCCTTCAGGTTGTATATCAGGAATTGTATTTGATTCATTAATGTCTGTGATTTTCTGTTTTTGACTACCATACATTTTAAACAACAATGGATCAGTGGAGGTCTGACATGAAATAGGTGGCTTTTTGGTACTTTTAGAAATTTCTGTTTGGTCGCATGCTTTAAATTGACTATTTGTGAAATTTTCTGGTTGTTCTGCCACATAAACAGTTGAGGCCTTTTTTGACAGCCGTAATCGATTTTTGAAATTTGGTTTTCCAACACCAGAAAACATGCTTTTATTTGAATTATTCTGAAAACAAAATAAAGATAATTTCTTTTATTTCTTATATGATCAACAAATAGAACATTACAATACAATATAAAGATACATGGAATGAAGTTATATGTGTGTGTGTGTGTGCATACAGGATGCAATGGGTAAATTGTTGGCCTTTTATAATTTTAATTTCGCATATTGTTTATTTTTGATTTTGTCGGCTACACAGTATGGTGGGTGTCAGTTGGGCACCGTCTGTGAGAAAACCAGCACCATAAAGCAATTCACTCTGCCAGAAATTTGGAAACAACATGCTGTACTGCTTGACATTCGCACCAGAAGCTCCAATACAAACAGATGGTGAACACACAGAACTGTTGGCTTGCCATGTCCCCAAAACATGTACTGAGAATGATAAAAATCAAACATCCAGTCAACATCATGGAGTTTGGAGCGATCACTAGTGATGGTGACATTATTCATCTTCCCACATGGCTTCAGACTCAACAGGGTGGCTGCTGGAAGACCCTATGTCTGGCAACAGGATTCTGCACCATGCCACACATGACCTCAATATTCTGATAATGATACAATAAAGTGCAAAACGTGAAATTGGATACATATTAAATGCTGTGCCTTACCATAAAAAATGAAATTTTTGGCTGGCTGGAATCCTAAATTGAAAACAAATATATATTACAAAAAAGTTGAACATATTACAGGCAGCAAAAGTATAAACAGACTCAATATAATTAAGGTAGAAAATTAAGTTACATTTTCTATAATTAAGGTAGAAAATGTTTGTTGAAAACATTTCCATATTTATCTTTGTAGCACTCAATAACAATCTATTTCAAAATCTCCGAATATAATAATGAGCGTAGTGATCTTATATATATATTTGTCCAAAACCACATAGGAAGGAGGAGAAATAGTAGTATAAATGAAGGGAGAGGAGAGAAAATAGTAATTCAGTAAAGGAGAAGTAGTGAGAGTAATAGCCCTGACTAAGAGGAGTGAGAGAAAGTAATAGCAATGAGAGAGAGGAAGTGGCAAAGAACGTGTCATGTATCTTGTTTTTCTCTGCCACAACGTATGAATGAGAAAAGAAGGGGTGATAGATGAATAACAACGGAAGGGGTGAAAAAAAAAAAATCAGTGTTTCAACTCTGTGTGAGTATATGTGTATGCAAAAGGGAGGTATGTGTATGTGGGTGCAATGGAAGTGGGATAGTGAACGATCAATGCTGAAAAGAAAAATCAAACAGCATTTCAACTCTGTGAGTATATGTGTGCATGTGTGTGCGCGAACAAGGGAGGTATGTGAATGTATGTGAACATTCACAAGTGTATTAATTTGATTTACCATCCATATCTTCTGCTATAATAATACTCTTGTGTATTTCTCCATCACAATATCGTCATCATCATTGTTTAACGTCCGCTTTCCATGCTAGCATGGGTTGGACGATTTGACTGAGGACCGGCAGGCCAGAAGGCTGCACCAGGCTCCAATCTGATCTGGCAGAGTTTCTACAGCTGGATGCCCTTCCTAAAGCCAACCACTCCGAGAGTGTAGTGGGTGCTTTTACGTGCCACTGGCACGATGGCCAGTCACACGGTACTGGCAACAGCCATGCTCAAAAAGGTGTTTTTTACATGCCAGGAATAGGTGAAAGATGAATAAGGAAAGAATGGGTGATAAATGAATAAGGAAGGAAGGGGTGATAACAAACGTGATAGTGGGATAATGGAAGTTCTATGGTGAAAAAAAAAAAAAATCAAACAGCATTTCAACTCTGCGTGAGTATATGTGTATGTATATAAAAGGGGGTCATGTGAATGTGTGTGTGTGTGTGCAATGGAAGTGAACAAATAATGCTGAAAGGAAAACTCAGTGTTTCAACTCTGTGTGAGTATATGTGTATGTATATAAAAGGGGGTCATGTGAATGTGTGTGTGTGTGCAATGGAAATGAACAAATAATGCTGAAAGGAAAACTCAGTGTTTCAACTCTGTGTGAGTATGTGTGTGTATGTGTGTGTGTGCATGTACAAGGGAAGTATGTGAATGTTTGTATCTGTGATTATTAAGTACCTTATTTATATATTAAATACTACAATCAGCCGTCATTTTTGATGGCATGGAGCCAGCTAGTTAAGCAATAATACATAATGCAAACATAAGTTAGGCATAATTTCCACATCAAACATAAACATAATTTGAAGGTAATCAATTATGCAAATAATTAAAATCTTCATAAAGACTTTTTAATCTGATAATTGTCTACCAATAAATATTTTTATTTATCAAATGATGAACTTCAAAAAATATAATTATTTAATGCAAGAAAAGAACAACTCCACTTTACAGTCAATTTTTTCCCCCATTGAACTGTTTTCAGTCTGCTGCTAGATGAAAAGTCAGCACACTTTTGCCAACTTAACTATGCTAGTTCAAAGTCAACCAACACAAACTGGTCAATTCTACAGGGTGGGGTTGTAAAAAATTAGTCCTGATCACTATTTTGTACAACTGTTTCTTGTATTTTCTTAGATATACCCAGTTGAACAAACTTGTTTTGTGAAAGACTACTGTAGTTACTATACTGCATCCAAGAAAAGGCCATTAGCTTGACACAATCTAGAAATATGACCTTTCTACTGTGACAGAAACAATACATTTTCATGAGAGCAACTCTATACTACTCCTACCTACATCCACTCAATGAATCCACATGCCCTAACCACATTTCAATTCTCAGACCAGCACTCCTATGTGTGTACAAAGTTGTACATCTACATAGTGCTTCTTTCATAACAAATTCAGCATGTATGGTGATGGTTAAAGTTCAGCAATGAAATCTATTAAAACCAAAATATTCTTGAGTAATTCAAAAGACTATAAGTCATTAACTAATATCATCTTTTCCCTGCTGCATAATTATTCCTATCAGATACAGCTACACAAATTTGACCAATATTAAATATTTTGATCAGGCATCTTAACCTTCAGATCCTCCACTTCTCTGGAATTCTAATTCTGCTCATCATTCTTCTGCTAATTATCAATATTTAAGATTGAATGAGAGGAACTGTATGAGTCAGCTTGTTACTTGTTGATTTCAAATTCTGGCACAAGGCTAGCAATTTTCAGGGAGGTAGTAAATTGATTACATCAATCCCAGTGTTTAACTAGTGCTTATTTTATTGACCCTAAGAGGGCAAAGGGCAAAGTTAACCCCAACAGCATTTGAACTCAGAATTAAAGATGGAAGAAATGCTGGAAAGCAGTTTTTCCAGTGCAGTAACAATTCCACCAGCTTGCCACATTAGTTTGTTGTTTAATAATAGTTTCAAATTTTGGCACAAGATCAGCAAGTTCAGGGGATAGGTAAGTCGATTACATCAACCCCATTGCTTAACTGGTACTTATTTTATAGGCCCCCAAAAGGATGAAAGGTAAAGTCAACCCTGGTGGAATTTGAACTCAGGACATAGACAAGCAAAATGCTGCTAAACATTGTACCCAACATGCTAACAATTCTGCCAACTAACCATCTTGTTTGTTACTTAATTTTTTAAAAACTATTAAAAAGATACACAACACTGAATTTAATTTCAAATAAATAATCCTCATTGAAATAATGATAGTTAAATTTTATTTTACATCGAAGTAGCTATGTTTAATAACATTTTTAGACTTAATCTGTAGACCAACTTTAGATTAACTGACTCTTGGGACTCTTTAGCAGAGTTCACTTTGTTACAAGCATTTAGGCCAGGTTTCTAGAGTGAGGGTAAATTTCGATCTTCCTTCAACTAGATGATAAAAAGCCTGCATTTATGAAAACAATTCAATACAGGTGAGAGACAATCATCTCTAGTTTTAAAGTTCATTAAAAACAGATATATTTACCGAGTTGTCTTTCACAGGTTTCCCCATGGTTTATCACAATGCTTGTAAGAACTGGAAGTTTAAAAAGAATATAACAAAATCAATTCTAAGATAACGGGTTGTATAAAAAAATACTTTCAAGATTTATTAAATTTCATAAATCATTTAGAGAGAGAGAGAGAGAGAGAGATTACTATCACACTACATAGCAGAGGCTCACTCCATTTCTTTGTTTATACAAGCAAATTAAATTAAATAGACTATGCTGTCACTCAACTAGCCAGATACACCAACTAAATCTTCTGCAAATCACATCCTTTCTTTTTAAATAAATAAAAACAAACATGCTTACCCACTAAAAAATAGGATGGTCACAGTGGAAATGTTCTTGGTCATAAGTCTGCAGGATAAGAGCGACATGGGTAAACAACAACAATTAATGTTTATATGAATATTGAGACAAAGAACGCAAAATTAAACGTTTTATGACAATTACTTTCGTCTACCTCTCTGGTATCGACAACATAAACACCAATTCGAATGGAACACAAATTAGCCAAAAGAATTGACCTCCTTCCTCTTCGGTAATAAAAAAATCAACTAAGTGTCGTGAGGGGCTAATACAGTTTCGCACCTCTCCTTGAAAAAATTTTTCAGATTCCTCCAGTTTGGATGTCAGAGATTATGAATATGCAAAAAAAAAAAAAAAAAAAAAAAATAATAATAATAATAATTTTAAAAATTTCACCTGCCCTCCCACATTAAAATTTTTGATTTTGTTTACTTTAAAGAGATCGAAGTGAATTGACGAGCATATGCAAATCAAAATCAAACACAGACAAAAACATTAAAGTGGAAAGAATTTGCGTTTTACTTGTTTGCCATATATAATCGTAAATAATGATTTAATGTAAATTAAATATACACCATTTTATGAGAAACAAGCAATATCTAATAATTAATGTTATAAAGTTTAATAAGGAGCTCAAATTTCACCCCCTCCCCCAATTTTAACATTTCCTCCATTTATTTATCTTTTTCATCCATTTATTTATTTATCTGTCTATCTATTTGTCCCTGTCCGTTTATTTATAAAATATATTTGTCAACTAAATGTGGCAGTCCTATAGAAGACAGTGTTACTGTTGTTTTTAGCCCCAGGAAGACATTCATATCTATCTCTTTATACACATATCTATATGCTTATTGAATTTAAAATTTTGAAAACGTGGTTTCTTGCAGATTCGGAATCTCCATCATCTAAAACACTGGGGAAAAAAAATTTAAAAAAAGTTCAAAATTTTAAATCGAAGTGGGGTTGCAGCTGGGGGTTAATTTTTTTTTCTTCTTGCATATTCATCTCTGACATTTAAAACGTAGGAATCCAAAAAATTTTTTTTTTGGAAATGCATTTTTCAAGGAGAGGTGCGGAACAGCCCCTGTCGTGATTGTCTTTTAACCTCTAATTAACAATGTTTTACTTTGCTCCCCCACCCACTCCAAAAAACTCCTGTATCTATTGGAAAAAAGTTATGAAGTAATAAGTGTAGGAGTGGCTGTGTGGTAAGTAGCTTGCTTACCAACCACATGGTTCCGGGTTCAGTCCCACTGCGTGGCACCTTGGGCAAGTATTTTCTACTATAGCCTCGGGCCCACCAAAGCCTTGAGTGGATTTGGTAGACGGAAACTGAAAGAAGCCCGTCGTATATGTGTATATATATATGTATGTGTGTGTATATGTTTGTTTGTCCCCCCCCCCAACATAGCTTGATAACCGATGCTGGTGTGTTTACATCCCCGTAACTTATCGGTTCGGCAAAAAGAGACCGATAGAATAAGTACTAGGCTTACAAAGAATAAGTCCTGGGGTAGATTTGCTCAACTAAAGGCGGTGCCCCAGCATGGCCACAGTCAAATGACTGAAATAAATAAGAGTACCAACCCCTTCCCTTCCCAATTCTACGGCCTTGACCTTCAAGCAGGCTACCACATGCTAGAAATAACAGTAAAAAATCGGATCTTGGGAATTTTCCGAAAGTCCTACCCCCACCCAGGTTCGTTTGCGCAAATTTTTTTGTCATATTCGTTTTTGTTAACACCCAGCAGGCTGGGTCTTTCTTTGTTTTTGTTAACGGGTAAAGATCTTTATATTAACCGATTTTAGTTTGATAACTATGTTGTTTCTAACGAAAGTATACCGGTAAGGTAAATCGTTTATTCCCATAAATATTTCTTTTAACATGCTGATCATGATATTAGTTAATAAATCCTTTCGGTACTTATTCCAAAACTCCAAAAATGCATATAAAAAAGATAAAATGTATTGTAAATAATTTCAAAGTATTCAATTAAGTGTATAGGCTCACGTGTTCAAATAACTCACCTTTACATGAACTGATACTTGAAGTGAGTGCAGTTATGTTTTACTAAAATATCAACGTTTTTCTCCTGCATCATCACTGTTTTCATGAAAGGAGCCTCTGCGTAGTCGTCCGAGACATTAGAAATAGCAGTCAAACTACACACTACGATCTTACAAAAAGAAAAAGAAAGAGAGATTGGATAATGTAGAAAAAAAAAAGGTAGAGACGGACTATATGTAATCTGAACCTTCCCCTCCCCCCCTTATTAATTAATTTTTTTACGGAATCCCACGTTTTAGGCTATGGAGATTCCGATTCTGAAAAAAAATTGTTTGAAAAATTTCAATCCCCCCCCCCCACCAAGTAGGCTATTTACATGCTAGAAATAACAGCCAAATCTCACAAAACTAGTGTTAGGGTTAGGTTTACCCTGTGGATCTATATAAAAACGGGGGGGGGGGGTTCGAAATTTTGAAATTGAGATTTTTGAAAATTTTTTTTCAGAATCGGAATCTTCATAGCCTAAAACGTGAGATTCAGTAAAAAAAAAAAAAATAAAATAAGGGGGGAAAGGTTCAGATTACATATAGTCCATCTGGACCATCAAAGCGGCAGGGATTAATAGTATATACTTTCACAGTATTAAGCAACATTTGAAGGCGTATATTTTATACAACTGTTTTCCAACTCTGATACCACTAAGCGTGCTTAGAACTAAGGAACAATTGAATTTCTACCAACTGTATATCTAAAACATCGATAAGTATCTAAATTTTCTAAACAAATACGAGAGATATACCTTGAAAAGATGTTTACAATATTGAACTATATTTATTTCGACTCGGTATAATGCGACTTCCTAAAGTAATATAGTGTCGATTGAATCACGCTTAGTTTTAGAATGGTGGCAGCTGATGAAGGAAATGTTCTCTATGTGGCCTGTGTTTTCTGTACTCTGTTTATCATTTTGTCCACGTTTTTTCGCAACGTCCTGTACCCAGATATGCATCTATATATACATGTAGATGTAGGTATGTACATACATGTACGTATATATGCATATACTCATATATTATTTGTATTACATTATAGATACTGATTTCATCAGATCGGGGGAGATAATGACAATTAAAAAGAATAGTTTTGTAGCGTTGACAGATTTGTGATAAGCAGGAGTTTAAAAAAACAAACAGAAAAGAATGGAAATAAATGAACACATAAATATATATGTATAATTTTGTTTTCGAAATAGTATATATTTTTTAAACAACACAGCTTACCAGCATTCGGCTGCGATGACAATGTTTAGTTTAAAATTGGCGCGATCTGTCCCGGAAAGACCGGTTCTTGTGAAGAGTGAAAATAAGTTCCGTCAATTATAGAAGTCCGTTGTATGTTTTGCAGTATGACTTGCAGTGGTTCCTAACCATTTTTAGCAGGTGGCTCACTTGGAATCTTTAATTTTTCTGTGGTCCCCTGGTCATTATTTGTGAAAAAAAGTATTTCCGTTTTGTAAGAGATGGGATTAATAGTAGAAATAGGTCACTTTTGATAAAAATAAAATTTGTAAAATTTATGAAATAATAACCATTGACATATTGTTTTAAGTTAGTGTCATTATCACGAAATGTATTTCAACATTGATAATTTGTAATGAAAACAATTTCTGAACAAAAAGTTTATCTGTTTTCAACTATTAATGCACTAAAATCCATAAAAATATCAGTGTCTATTAATTGCATACTTAGTCCCTCTATTATTCTATTTTACACACAAAACAAATATATTTTGTGGGTTCAATAAAACAACCATTCATAATCATACATTATAACAAAAAATCTTTAATACCCAGGAAATTAATATAATAACTTCTAAAAAAATATATTACTCTCTGGTTATAAAAATATAATTGTTCAGCAAAATATAAAAAATATCATATTACCTTTTTACTGTATTTAGTAAGAACCTTGTGGCTGATACAGTTTCATAAGTTTTTCAATATCAGAAGTCCATGGTTGTTACAGACAAATATCACCTCTACTTATAATTTTTAAGCAATTACAAGCTTTTGATAATAGAAAGGGAATTTCAAAGCAATTTTACTACTTGTCCATAAGTGAACCCATGGTTAAATTTTACTTGAGTAATTTGATTGCTCTGCAACTCAATAAAGCTTTCTTGTAGTTTGATACCAATACCAGCTGCATTTGTCCCAAAGGGGTCTATGACCAAGCTTGGAAAATTCATTTCCAGGAGATCTTTTAACCAAATTTCTATATCATTGTGCAATTTCTTCAAGAGCTCAATGTACTCTAAAATATCACCCTCTTCCTATTCCTCTTCACTAATATCAAGAGTTGGTAATTGCATAAACTCCTAATATTCATCCTGAATTTATTAAGTTTTCCAAGGAAAGCACTAATAACCTCTTTACAAATTAAAAAATTGTTATGTTTTATTTTTTACCTTATAACTTTTGTTCAGCAAATTTAATCCTTCAAGTATATCAGAAAGGTAGAATATGCCAGCTAAGATTTCTTCTCCAAGTGGTTTACAATACAATACTGTCTCAAAGTTCAAGGAAGCCACCCTTAAGGATTATCACTGGATATATTTCATTAAATATGTAATCTTTTTCATTAACCCTTTGCTTAGGATTAATTATCTGTTTGCTCAATATATCTGTCTTGCAGAGGCAGTGACAAGTGACTGAGACCTTTGACGATATACCATGCTTGGGAAGACCTGTCAAGCCAAGAGAGATTGTAGTTGTGGCTGATGCCAGTGTTACATAGCTGGCACCTGTGCTAGTGGCACGTAAAAAGCACCCACTACACTCCTGGAGTGGTTGGCATTAGGAAGGGCATCCAGCCATAGAAACCTTGCCAAATCAGATTGGAACCCTAGTGCAGCTTACCAGTTTTCAGTCAAACCATCCAACCCATGCCAGCATGGAAAAAAGGACATCAAACCCCTTCCCCTTTACTCGGTGGTATAATTCAGAAGGGTGTAGGAAAGGGTATAGAAGGGGGCCACAACCTTACCACTGGGAGTATCAGCATACAATATTTTAATCTATATCCAAGTATAATTACTCACATCTGATTTAAAATAGAAATATCCAGTGTTAATAAGTTGAGTTGCTACAAGAATGTTAAAAATATGTATTGGAAGTTTATCAAGATATAACATTTTCTAAGCAAGTAGAAATAGTCACATCAGATTTAACGAGTGTTCTCTAGCTAATTTTATTAGGTCCATTCTATGAACAATTATTTCAATAACTCATGTCGATATCTCTAACTTGTGTCATGGGAATATTGAACTTAAAAATTTCTAAAGTTTATAGTATAAATTGAAAGATATCCTACAGTGTACATTGTCTAAAGGACCAAATGAATGAATGAATGACTTATATCAATGTAATAAGAGTTTTCTCTGGGTGTGTGTATGTATAAATACCTTTTGTTATTTAGAAACCATTATTTTTCTGAAAATTACATAAGTTGTGTGTAACATCAAATTTTAAGTTTTACGTTATAGTAATGCCAGTTTTTCACGGAGGCCTCCTGCGATCACAGGGGTTGCAGGGGCTTGGTGCTGGCCCTGCTGTAAATAAATTTATGATTTAGGGTTACAGTTAGGGTTGGAATTTAGCGAGTATAGTCTTACTGTAAATATTTACCAAATTTTTATCCAGTCACAATTATGTTTATCAGCAACCAACCGTTGTGTGAAAGTGTTGGTGTGAATGCACACGTGACAGGACTGTACACAGAAATTTTGTTTCAGAAGAGTACTTCTTACATACCTTGCTGTCAATTTATTGGATTAATCCCAACAAAATACTACAAGTTTAGTCACTGGCTCAGCACCTATGTTTGTGTTCTTCATTCTAAAATAATAAAAGCTTTAACATACTTCCAAAATGGGACTTTGTCCATGTGTATCCACATGTATATATGTGCCAGTGTCTGTGTTGGTTGTGGTTGGGGTCGGTTTAGTGCGCAAGAAAAACATTTATAGAAATGTACTGATAAAAATTCTATTAAAATAAGTTATCTTTATATGCCATGTTTGCAATTCTCCATATAAATGATAGCAAAGTGTGTATCAAATGAAATTAAAATTCTGGTTCAGTGACAGATCGATCAGGTTAGTAAAGTTTTAATGTATTTGAAAACAACATATTCTCTCTTCTAATTAAATATTGAAAAAGAGAGAAAATGCTACCCACTCTTTTGCAAGAGAAATTAATTTTGGCAGTAAGGACTAAACTCCTTGTTTCATTATCACAATTAAAAAGCGTTAATCTTTACTTAAAAAAAAAGAGGTGGGGTTGTAGACATATGATGGAGAATTATTCAATAATGTGTTTGCTTCTACCAGAATTGTTTACCTTTAAACCAACAAAACAAAACTGACATATATGACAGGTATTTAAAACATATTTCTGTTTACTTTGTTCATTCGCATAAGCTATAGAAACTTTTGCGTGCACGCGCACACAAACAGAAATTTTCCTGACATTTAACTGTTATTTTTAGCAGTTCATTTTTAGTGGTAGACAGCGGGATGGGGTGGTGAGGGGTGTATGGATCAATTTTGAAGTTCTTCATAGAAAATTTGAAATTAAAAAAGTTTTTTCCCATATTCCTAATCTCCGTATTTTTCCACATAGATTGAAAAAATTATTTTTTAAAGTGAAAAATTAAAAATTTTGTGGGATGGAGGAATTAAAAATATTGAAAACATAATTTTTTGCATATTCGGTATTTTGATCACTGAAAGCATAAGAATTCACTGAAAAAAAAAAAAAAATCGGAAGGGTTGTATAGGGTGGAGGGAGCTACAGACCCCTATATGGGCAAGGGTCAAAATTTGATCCCCTGAGAACATTCCCCAAGTAATAAAAAGCCTTCATGTCAAATTTGGTACAGATTGATCCAGCAGTTTGGCCATGCATAGAGAACACACACACAGTGAATTTTATATGTATAGATGGTTATGAAAATTTTAGAAACATTTCATTTTATTTAGAAAAAGAGAGTGTATCTTTCTAACCATTCAGTAATTAGCTTATGATCTTTACACAACATCAATGAAAGTGAGATTATTTGAATTCCTTATTGATTTGCTCTAGGGAATCTTCAGGTGATTTGAGACCAACAGACAAGTATGTTAGAAAAGTTAAGTTGACCATCTCACCAAGCTACATAGCGAAGCAAGACATATGCATAGACATGCACAAATATGTACACATGCATGTACTTACACATCCTCATATATTTATAGTTTCCAAATATATGCATACATTATAAACAATATATGCATAACTAATACACCATAGAATTATATAATGTGCAGGTTGCTGAGAAGACAAAGAGATTTATTTCTGAAGTTAACTTGCATAATTTTGTGGTCAACATGCTATTAGTATTGTTATTGCTACTGTGAAGGCACATGGCTCAGTGGTTAGAGCATCGAGCTTACGATCGTGAGATTGTGAGTTTGATTCCTGGACCGGGCTGCGTGTTGTGTTCTTGAGCAAGACACTTTATTTCACGTTGCTCCAGTTAACTCAGCTGTAGAAATGAGTTGCGACATCACTGGTGCCAAGCTGTATCGGCCTTTGCCTTTCCCTTGGATAACATTGGTGGTGTGGAGAGGGGAAGCTGGTATGAATGGGCAACTGCTGGCCTTCCACAAACAACCTTACCCGGACTTGTGCCTTGGAGGGTAACTTTCTAGGTGCAATCCCGTGGTCATTCAAGACCATAGGGAGTTTCCTCCACCTCACTACTTAAGTACAGTAGAGAGAGCTGATTATATTTAGAATTAGCAGAGTTATTTAAACTATTTATTGTTTCATATGATGCATTATGACTAATATCAATATTAACCATATGATTATTAAAGCCACTGGAATAAGGATAGTTTTTAGATAGTTGTGTAATCTTCCTTTACATGAGAGTTAGTGCAATTATGAGGATGAAAGTTGATGGCAGTATTAGAGATCAAGCAGGAGAATTTGAAGGCAAGATGAAAGGACTGTACGGAAGAGAGGAAGGAGTCAAAAGGTGAATGAATTGGTGATGGTGTAGGGGTGGTGGTGGGTACCAGTGAAGATAGGGGTGTTGGAGAGGTAAGGTCAGGTGTAGCAGTGTGGTGAAAGCAAGGGAAGGATCCAGATTGGGTGCTAGGAGTGGGGAAGAAGCTAGGGACCAGAAGGTCACATAGGTTATGGGCATGATTGAAGGAGGTGAGAGGTGGTTGAGGAAGATGTGGGAGGTGGAGGGATCAGGGAAGGGTAGATAGGTGCAGGAAGAGAGAGCAGATGCACAGTCAACAGAATGTGCATAGGCGAAGGTAGTTTGGATAATAGTGGGTGTATATCCCCATTGAGTGAAGTGGGGGACATCTCCGTTGGCACTGTTTCTCAAAGACATAGCTGTTACTACAGAGATGGAGAAACTGAGAGTAATGTATGGACAGATTTGTGTAGGTAGGGTGAGAGGAGTAGCAGTTGAGATAGGAGTGTGAGTCTATAGGGCCACACTCATACCATCTAATCACATCCTAAGACACTACATGAACATGACAACCAATAACTTTAAGAGAAAATACATGAACATATGCACTCCTTCAGGTGTAGAGACAGAAAAATCTCCAACTCCCTGTTCTGTTTCATCTGAAGACTCTGGTACCATCAACATGACTTATCCTACAGTGCATAAAGCATCCTAACATGATTCCTTCTTACTCTGGAGCAATGTCCCTAAGAACCTGCAAATATTTCTCCAATCTGCACTATTCAGTTATAGGAAAACTAAGCTTTCTTATTGTTGCCACAAAAGGCACATCCTGTTAATGATTTTCAAACCATTGGCCACTGATATGCACACTTTATCTAATGTCATTTCCATTGGTGAAAGTATTCCTGGAACTCCTTTTTGAGTGAGTAGCTGTCTCATACAATTAAAGAGATCCTGTTCAGCTGAAACCTGATCAGCTGAAACCTGATCAGCTGAAACCTGATCAGCTGAAACCTGATCTTCTTTTTGAGATAACCAGACACTAAGAATGAATATTCCATAATTAGACCAGTATTTGACTGCTAATTTATTTCATAGACTTTGTAAATGTGAATGATATTGTTGAACCAGTGTGTATCTTATTTAATGTAAATACATAAAAAAAGTAAATTTACTGCAGTACTTATCTGGAGATAATATTTCATATGGACAAGCTGCATTTAATAATACAATATATATTGAAGGCAGATGAAAATTGTTCTAGCAGAAGCTGGTGAGTATGCCAGATGTATTTCTGTCTTGTTGAGCATTGTCAATGGCACATACTCAAAGCCACAAATGTCATGTGGTTGGCTCTGATTACATGCTATTGATAGTATCCAATGAGACATGAATGCATCTAGCATTCTCATCAACCACTGTTAGGATGATTTTTTCTGCCTCTGATAAATATTGAATATTGAAAGACAGCATATTCATATGAGATATTATCTCTGGATGAATACTGCAGTAAATTTGCCTTTTGCAATGTATTTATATTACATATAATACATATATATATATATATATATGTTTGTTTATATCTTGCTTAATTTTTGCAAATTTTTTTTTGTATTGAAATGTAAGTTTGTAAATATTAAATAAAGCCCCATCACTAGAATTTCAGTAATGACAACAAAAATTAAAAGGTATTTAAAGATTTCTTCATGGATTCTTGTTCTCCTTATAAGCAGAACTTTCAGAGTACACATTAGATAACTCTTTACTCCTTGAGAATACCAATTTTATTAGATTATTGCTTAGACATTTAGTAGCGTAACTACACACATGCACACATTGTATGTATTTATGTATATGTATAAGGTATATTGGTTGTTAACTTTACAAAAGACTTGTAACACCACAGTTATTGAATCAATGTAATTCTTTAATCAAAATCCAAGATTAAGTTACCAGAGGTTAACAACAGAACTCAAGAAGTTGAAATGTCTACATTTAAAACAAAGCTGTAAAATGCCAGATGCAATTAACACACATAATGATTAAATATTTAAAGAAATACTTTATTAATATAAACTGAAATGAAGCATACAAGCAAGCATTGATTTCACTTTATTTAACCAGTAAATGTTTACAAGCAACAATATATATATTATTAAAATAAATTTGCTAAGAAAAGATATTTCAAAGAGTGTAATATTTTTTTGTAAATGTATGACAAATACAAGTTGATAATATTGATTTAGATTAATGCAATTTTATAATCTTTCATTGGGTAGATATGATCATAATCCTGCACAATTACAACTATAATGACTTAAGTTAACCTACTAAAAAATATTCTAAATAAATTTGCTCACTTACATTATCTACATAATGCAAGGAGGAAAATCTTTGACAGGGCAATATCATCTTATATTGTAGGGTTTGTTACTTTACCAATGAAATGAATCATTTTAGCTTGGTTGTCAACAATTAAAAATATGAATGGGTGATTTACATCAAATTGCATATCAATTTCTATTATGCCATCCGTCACCATCACTCCAAATGCAGCTACAGCTTCTGTCCCTTTTTCATTAACATCAACAAATGCTTTATGAAACATTTCATTGGCAAAGATATTGTTATTATGACGAGTCATTCCAGATAAATCAGCTTTTTGAGGATCAAAAATATCAATGAGTCCAAGCTTTTTCAAAACATCACCCAGCTGAAAACTACTTTCTAAACGAAATTTTGGCATATTTAATTCTAGATACCTCATTTTAAATCCTTTTCTGTTAACAATTTTTTTGAGAAATTGAGCATTAATCTCCTTCTCTAAAACAGCAAGACCATTGATTTCATTGGGAAGAATTACAAACATACTAAAAGATTTTCCTGTATAAGGTAACTCGACAACTTTATAGTTCTTGCTTACTTTTGTACTAAAATATTCAGATATATACATAAAATCATGCGATACAGTCTTGTCTGGACTTAAATAAAACTGTTTAGAATATGTTTCTTGTTCTGGGAATTTGTCAGCCCATATTCCTTTAAAGTACACAGCATTAATAAGAAGTAGTACCGTCCGAGGTGTCAAACTTCCACTTGGTAACAAATCAGTAATTTTATCATTTGTTTTATTCTTAACCCAATCATTAACAGTAATTCTTGTTTTTTCTGCATTTTTTATAAAATCTACATTTTCAATATCTGAAAAAAAATATTTTATAATAATGTTCTTGTAGTCTTCTGAAATGTGGTATTTTTCATTAGCATACAAACAATTCACTGAATTGAATGTGATAAGTTTATCCGAGTTTTTCAGAAGTGAAAAATATTCTTTGAAAGCCAAAGCTACAGAATCTGGAGTTGAAGTTATGTTCAAAACATTTTCCAACTGTGTGGCAGAGTTTTGTCTTGCTCCAAAATAAACCATTGCTAAAACAGTAGCAACACTGAATGGTGATATGAAAACGTTTTCATTGGTTCCTGCAGCTACAGCTTCATAAAGACTGTTTGTAAAATAATCAACTGAAGCAGCAAGGTCACTGATGTCTTGTTTCTTTGCTGAGTCCATATTATATATAGTAGTGTCTGAAGAATATAGATTACGAAAATAAAATATACAAAATAATTGTTTGCAAACATTTCAAAATATTGTAATATACATAAACTAGTAGAGATACCCGGCGTTGCCCGTGTTACATGCAATTGAAGAATGAGAATTTTGTGTTATATTTTCTGTAAGGAACTGGAACACATATGATTCGAATTTCATGAAAATTGCACATGAGGGTTCTTTCCCTCTTTACACACCCTAAAAAAATTCTAATCATGAGACATGTATTCCATACTATTGATCTTTATGCGCATATTCCAAAATTTCAGTCTTCTGGAACCTGTAAAAAGGATTTTGCTCCTGAAAAATGGAGCTCATGGAACTCTAATATGTAGGAATGAAGGCCCCTATTGGGGGTGGGTGTGTTAATGTCAACCAGAGAAGTTGAATTGTTTGGAATGTTTTTAACTTGGGTCTTATAGTATGCTTGTATATATGTGAGAGTATAGTCTCACTTTAATAGTTTCAGTATGAAATTGAAAGTATTAAAGTGAAAGTATTTGAAATTACAGTAGCGACATGTTATTGTTTCACTTTTGACAGGTAATACTGAAATAGTGGAATAGTTTCAGTGTTAAAGTGAAAGTATCTGACATTACAGTAGAGTGATGTTATTGTTTCACTTTTGACACGTAATACTGAAATGGTGGAGGAGATATGATATTACTGTGGCTCGAACTATGCAAGAAGTTAAAAAAATTTTTGGCCTAAGACACTACATGGACCCTAAAAGGATTTTGCTCCTGAAAAATGGAGCTCATGGAGCTGAAAAATGTGGGAGTTAAGGCCCCTATTGGGGGTGGGTGTATTAATGTCAACCAGAGAAGTTGAATTGTTGGGAATCTTTTTAACTTGTGTGTAATATGTATTGTCTGAATTTCTTTGAAATAGGAAATATATGTATGTTCACTGGGTTTGTAAAAGAGAGCAAAGCTACAGGAAAGCAAAAGACGAATGATCATGATAATCAGTCAGCTACCGTAGCCTAGTTGTTACTACTCCCCAATGTAGGATTCCTCACCATACAGGTGACAGGCACAGCTGTAAGATGCATTACGGATCTATAGCAATTGGAAGGGCATGACCCAATTGAAATAACAACGTGTGACGCTTGGAGTAAAGGGAAATGAAAGTGTAACCTCTGGAGTTTGCAAATGACCACTATACCGATAGGTAACTGTGCAGAAAAAATTTATAATCGATAAATGTCTTAGAACAACCAGTCACTCATATGGGAAGGCCTTGAAATCAATGTTATCAACTGGAGACTATATGTGTCGCAGTGATAATAAAAAAAACTCAAAGGAGGTCTGCAATGAAATAATTTTACTCAACACTTTGCAAGTGAATCAGTGGAGGCAAAGATGCGTCTCATTTACTTGACAATTTATGCACCACATTGCAGAAATCACAATGTAAGTATACCTGAAAGGATAGTCTTACACTGTTGTACCGTTGAATTACAAATAATGCTCATCTGTTATGTTCAGGTGACCCTATAGCTTCCAATGGTACAACTGTAATCGTCTTTGCTTAGGAAAAATGACTAAATTGTGGGTGTGAAGTCCCCATGAAGGGGTCTTTGTAACTTCTAAGAAGAAGAAATTTTAGAAACATTACTTTATTTGTGTGTAATATGTATGGTTAACATTTCATCGACATCAAAAATATATGAATGTTCATGGGGGTGATGGCCGTTATGCATAGAATATAATTTCCAAATTTCATAAAGATCCATTCAGTACTTTTGACGTAGTTTTGGATAAGAAAACAAATGACTAATGTGTGTGTTTGTGTGGATGTGTGTGTGTGTGTGCGTGTGTGTGTGATGGGTGTATATATGTATAGATATCTGTATGCATGTATATATGTGTACATATTACATGTACATCTATATATATATATACATCTACACATATGTATACATATAAATCTATATCTATCTATATATATATATATATATACATATACGTGTACATATACATCTATATGTATACATATACTTCTATATGTATACATATACATCTATATGTATACATATACATCTATATGTATATACATATACATCTATATGTATACATATACATCTATATGTATACATATACATCTATATGTATACATATACATCTCTCTCTATATATATACATATATATATATACACCATTAAAGTGAAAGTATCTGTCATTATAGTATCGAAATGTGATTGTTTCAGTTAGTGGAATAGTTTCATTTTTAAAGTGAAAGTATTTGACATGAGTGTTTTTCTTTCACTTTTGACACGTAATACTTAAATAGTGGAGGAGATATTATGTTGCTGTGGGCTCGAACTATGCAAGAAGTTAACCTAAGTAAGGCATGTGTAAAATTTGAATGAAATTGGTTGTGTAGTTCTCGAGTTTTAGGGATTCACACAGACAGACAGACAGGCAGACATTCTCATTTTTATATATATAGATATAAATGAAGACATCTATGAGAGCAAAGTCTGAAATATATCTTATTTCAAAACTCTAAATTTAACTTTTCCCTGAATATATTTCTAATGTAACATAGAGTTGATGTGTTCCAAAAAGTTTTTAAAATAATCAAGAACTTGAAAGATTTAATAATATAACTATTTCTTCTATTATTTATCTGGTGTTTGGCACATATCTTAAAAGTTGTCAGGTTTACTTTAAATACAAACACTTGAAAATGTGAGTTTTTATATCATAAAACAAGAGATAGTCTCAGGTTGGTCAACATTGTTTACTAAACTTCAGATGTAACAATATATCATTTTAAGATCTTTTATTAATTTTTAACTTATTGTGTTAAGATTAATTTTGATAAAACAAGATAGTAAATGAATAATGTATTTAGGCCGTAAATGCCTAAATGTCTAAGATGAATGTTGAATATTTTTTTTGCCCCATTAGCTATTGAATGTGAGGTTAATTGTCCAAAAGATTATAATCTTATCTGAATTACGTTCATCTTTGGTAAAGGTGGTTGTCTTTGAATATAGAAGCTCAAGTATTATAGAGAACAGGAGTTCAAGAAGCTATTATTTTTGATGGATGCAAAGAGAGGATATTATCACATTGGGCAAACGTCAGACTATATGAATGAAATGTGTATGAAGAATATGATGCTACATGAAGCTCAGACATGGAAACAAAGTGTGGAACTACAGTATAGTTCAAGAGAAATGAAATACGATTTTTTTTACATCCATTGTCATGTGGTGCAGCAAGCGGAGGGACAAACACAACCAAACGCGCACACACACACGCACACACACACACACACACACACACACACACACACACACACACACACACACACACACACGAAGGGCTTCTTTCAGTTTCTGCCTACCAAATCCACTCACAAGGCTTTGGTTGGCCTGGACCAAGTGGTTGGGAAGCAAACTTCTTACCAGACAGCCATACCTGCACCTCTTTAGTGGATGTGTAATATATTCTAACAACAACCATTTTCCCCTTCAAATTGGTTGTGGACTGAATTTTGCAATTAAGGCAAAAACTCATGAAATGACTTTTTTGATTGTATTATAAAATGCATTGGGCAAAGATTTGAACCTTGATGTAACCAACAAAACAGTTAACATAGGTAGGGGCCCCACCCTTGTTGCTATAGCAACTCCAGCAAGCTGCGGGTAAAATTTTCCATAGAAAGAAAGCAATTCAGAGTAAGGACAAGCCCAGCAAGGTAGAAGAGATTAGAGGTGCTGGGCTCAGTGGTAGTGTGATGGTCTAAGAAGTACTTGAGGATGAGAAGACCTCCATTATGTGTAATAACAGTAAGTAAGGATTTAATATCCAGAGTGAAGAAGAATATGGAGGAGCAAAGGTGGAAAGCAGATGTTGAAAAGATGATGAGCAAAATTAGTATTATGAATGTAGGAAGCAAGGGCGGTAACTAAATGTTGGAGGATCATGTTGAGGTATTTATTGAGGTTTTTGCAAATGAGGCAGGCAGGGTTGTCAAACTTATGAAACGTTGGGAGAAAAATGGTTGGGTACAGATGTGCAAAGATGATAAGGTTGACAGTAGTAAAAGGGAAGTAGAGCAGTCTCTATTTATTACTAGTGAGGGCTGGTTTATATTAATTTTTTTTAAGGGTGGACCTGGTGGTCCACCTTTAAGGTACATCATTAACACATATTTGTTTTGAACACAAATTTTGTATAAGAAGACTGTGGAGAAAGCAATATATCTATAAAGTTTTAATTTTTCATGCAGAGTAAAGTAGTGAGACAGAAATTGTCTGCATTGTAGCGATGTCAACTTTAAGGTTGTACTCTGGGAAATTTATAGTTTAGTATCTGTAAAATGACCGAGCCAACCTTGTCTCGCACCAAATATGTAACCAATAAAGGGAAATGCAGAAACCTGTGACCCACAGCTCCCTGTCAATAGAATTATTAATTTGATATTTAGTTTAATTTTGATGTGGTTTTCCACAGTTTATTCAGCGAATGGTATACTTTTCTTAATAGTTGAGAAACATTCAGTTGAAACGCTGGCTATGCCCATCATGCGTCACGCTGATTCTGTCCCAGAATTACATTAAGGCTACATATATTTATGGAATACTCAGCCAAATTATACTATAATTAGATCCTGGACTTGTAATTAAAAGGCCTAGCCATGTCACACTGGTTTGTACTGATTCTACTTATGGATTACGTTGTGGGTACATGTGTGCTGTGGGATACTCAGTCAGTTATATGTTAATATAATGTGTAACCATAAGACTACAAACTGACAAAATCATTAGCACACTGGGCAAAATGCTTTACATTCTGAGTTCAAATTCTACCTAGGTTGACTTTGCCTTCCATCCTTTGAGGGTTGAATGCATAACCAGTTGATTTGATCATATAACTTGAATGATCATTTAATAAATGTTCACAAGTGAAAGGGTAAAAAGAGAACTGAAGTATATCAGTTGAATAATAAGGAAAAAAAAAAAAATTATTATATATAGAAGTATAAAGTACAGTCAGCCAGTAAAGTGCCTGAAAATACTGGCATTGAATTCAGAATTGTCACTGAGTAAAGAGGGAAAATTCTGGTCGTTAATGACAAGAATTATTTATAATAAATACCATGACATAAATGGTTCAATTTGACAAAACTCTGCAATATTTTATGCTAGTTGTATTACTTGGGATTATAAGTGCTAATGGCATCAATTATTTAATTTAAACCTTATAACTTAAGTGTTCAGAACTGCAGATACGCAGTTGTGTATTATTGTCACAGAGAGATAGTTAAATAAGTGTGGTAGGTGAGATGGTTACATCTATATACAGATTCAGTATGCTGACGTATGGATGCAATTAACATTGGATGAGACGAGCCTCCGTCATCAGGGTAGAGATCTTACACGCTAGCGTAGCTAGAGTGTGTACCATCTGGCGTGTGCCACCACCGGACTCCACAGAAAACACATATTGCCTACGGAAGACCCAAATGTGCCGCCCGGGGTGGACCGCCCCTACCGTGGCCCACCGCACATCACCCCACCAGCTATGTTAGTGATCTTACATTTGAGATCTTAATGCAGAGAAGTTCGAAGATGGAATGGTTAAATGTGGAGAGCTAGCTGTATCAGGGGTAGGATTTGAACATGTATGTACACACACACACACATTTACTTGATCAATGGTACAAACATATATATATATATATATATATATATATATATATATATATATATATATATATATATATATATATATACATAAAAAACAGACAGAGTTGGAACTCTTTTAAACAAAATTATATATATATATATATATATATATATATATATATATATATATATATATATATATATATATATATATATATATATAGTGAACTTCATGTGGATTTGCACCTCGATCGCCAAATTTCACTTAACAATTCAACAGCAATTTTCTCACAATAAAACATTAGTTTTCTGTGAGTGACAGCAGTTACATTTGCCAGATGCCTTCGCTAAGCAAAATAATGTCTTTGCTACTTGACCCTTCTAACCTCTTCTAGGCCACCAAAAGTTAGAATTGAGATAACAAGCACCACCGACGAAATTTATTGCTCTCAGTAATATGTCTCTCATTTTGACTGGTTTTGCATGGTTATAAACACTAGAATTTTCATAGCCACAAGCAGGCAGCAACTAAAGACAAATGGCCAGGGGAGAAAGAAGATTACAACCAGCCAAATATGAGACACAACGTCCCTCGACTCTTTAACTTCCACTATCTCAATTTCTTTTCTCTTACATCATGCTATTACTATCTATGGATTACTACTGCCTCTTTGTAACTCGCATGCTTTTCCATTTACTAATTATACATACCAACCCGTTGTGGTTTTGGATATATATAAAGTAACGGTAAATAAATATTTCTTTACAACTTCGATCATTGTTCTTCGTCCATCTTGCTCATCTGCAACAGCAACACTCGTTACAATCGCTAACTGTCAGCTCCAACATATATCATAATGCAAAACGTTACACTGGCAAGCAACACCAAGCAACGGTCGTAACAACAACCGTTACAATCGGTGACCCTCGACTGCAACGGAGAACTAACCGTTATATATATATATATATATATATATATATATATATATATAAACCTTTAAGAGAGTTTAAAGTTACAAGGTAAAAATTGCACAAACATGTTTAAACCATCAAATGTTCACAGAAATTTCAATGAGCTTCACAGGGGTAGATAGTAATATCAATGTAAATGTTCAGTTAAGATTATAACAAATGTACATTATAGAAAGTTCAGTTATGTTGAGTTTTTTTTTTTTAATAAGAAAAGAAAGAGGAAAAGGTGGAGAGAAAAAGAAATAATTTTTTTTTTACGATTTCTGTCGTGGTGCGTGTAGTTTTTTTTCAATTCAGTCTCAGTGGTTTCTTCACCTTCACAGTATTTTGGAGTTGGAAGAGTTTCGGGTTCAAATCTTTTAGTATATGTATATTTTTATAGAAAAGGATCCAATTTTAGATGACTTTATAACAGAGATGTTTTTAGCTCGAGATCACCACTTATAATGAAGTGGCGAGTGAATGAGGAAGTATGAATTATGCAACTTCATAGTTAGGCTGGTCTGCCAATCATATATCAGCAAAATTGTGATCTTTTGTTGATGCTGATACCATGCTGATAATCCACTTTTCTTCAAAACCACAACTGTTGCTTCCATCACTCAACCAGTTAACAAAGCAGTTGTATTGACATTAATGTTATGGGGTTTATGCATTCTGGAGGTGAAATGCGCAATTTTTCTATTATATCTTTTTGAAAGAGCACAAATCTATGTTAACCATTTACCTAAATCATCGATCAAAACGGCCAAAAAATAAACCAGTAAAAGACTACTACAGCTTGAAATTTCTTGGGACTCTCTCAGTAAAACCACACAGATATAGATATTTTTAAAACTGGCTCATCAAGCTACTTCTTATGATATCCGTATTTGTATGGTATTGTTGAAAAAATGTGAGAATTATCTTTGAAAAATGGACATATGCTAGTTTGGCTTTCAGAATGTTGTGATTAACCACTATGTTGAGACACTGAATGTTCTATATGTGAGGATAACTGCTGGCAGATCCGCATGCAGGGTGGCCTGTGTCCACACATAACCCTAAAAATGAAAATCGTACTGCAGGCCTTACCAATGTCTTAATCAGGGTTCCCGCGGTTCCTTGAATTCCTTGCTTACCCTTGAATTTCAACAGTAAAATTCCAAGCTTAGCAGACCCTTGAAAATTATTCAGACACACAGAAATCCTTGAAAACCCTGGATTTTTATTCAAAAGTTTTATTTTCAGTCCGCTCATCGAACTACAGAAGGAAAATGTCCTACTTAAACCAATAGTCTGAATTCATATTTGCAATGTTTCCACGTCAGTGTTGGTTGCCTGTACAGCCAGCCAACACTGGTGTGGAAACATTGCTACACATTAGTCAACAACTTGAGGAAATAGATTGGGCAATATTTAAACTATGATTTGAGAACCTAAGTAGTGTAAATAGTTTTGTTTTATCAGAAGAATGTCCTTGGAAACCCTTAAATTTTTTGTGGAGTGATCATGATGGTCCTTGAATCTAGCTTGAAAATACGCTTAAAAAACCTGGAATTTTCTTTTAAAAAACCCGCAGGAACCCTGTTAATTGTTTTTGATGTTTGACAAAAAGGTTATTATTCTATATTTTGCTTTACATTTGAGCATATATTTCATCCTTTACTCATAGAGTACTGAAAATGATTGCATTTTTAAAATTTTGATTTGCAGTCATTGGACTGAAAATGGCCCTGGGCTGAACATATGATGATATCAATATTCGCTTTGAGTATTGTTTTAGCCTGAGGGGAAAGTAGTTGTACTAGCTTTGAGTCAAATCTATGTAACTTTTGTGAGTAGATTTTTGCCTTTGTGAATAGTACATGAGTGCATTTGTTATTCTCACACTAAGAACTACTTTCAAGTAACATGATTAATTAATTTCAGGGGCTGTTCGCAAGACTATGAAAATTGCAACAGAAGCAGAGGTTGTGTTGGTGACTCGAGAATGGCTTCGGACTGCCAGAGACAGAAATGGTGGCCGAAGGAGGAGAGAAAAAGATATTTGGACAAGTCTGCTCTTGACAATAAATCTGTCACAAATCTCGGGTCTGCACAAATTGAAAATTAAGACAACCCATTTACAGGTTATTTTAGTTCTTTAAGGTAATCCATTTTAACGATGCACTAGTAACAATAGGCTGAATAGCTTTTCATACATGGTTTTGTCTTCCATTCAAATGACTCATTCACCAGGTTAGTAAGTAATACTCCTATCTGTGGTTTTAAATATGTTGTGTCGACGCCCCCGGGCGAAGAAGTAGGATCTCCCAAGACACATAAATAGAGGTAGTCTGGCCGTGGTAAGGGTGTTGAGTAGCAGTCGTGTAGCGGTTGAGTAGAGATCATCCGAAGGTGCTAGATAGCAGTAGCTTGAGACATAACAAAGTACGATTTTATTGATGATATCTCTTGTATTTAATCTGTTTTCCCTATTTCTGCACATCCTAAATATATTTATTTTTAACAAATCTCTAAAACTTTCAAGTCATAAAATCGAAACTTAAAATGAACACCGTTACTCCTTAAATCACTTTTGCTACAACTTCTTATTTTATTTTGGCTAACTCGTGAGCACCACAGTCAAGGAACAAGTTCTGATTGGTTGTAGGGTTCGTGACGTCACTTTATTTTGATCAAAAATATTTTACATTTTGGAGAAAATATTTTTGTTTTGATAAAGTTCCAAATTTGCAAATTTTAAAAGCTATTAACTCTTTATTTATTTATTGATTTATGGCGAAAATGCATTTCTAAGCCTTGATTAGCATATAAAACTATATTATTACACTGAATATGAAATCAATTCGAACAGAAATTGAAGAGATTAAAATTAAGACAATTGACGAAAAATATCTACAATAAAATTCTAATTGATAAATATAAATTTTTATTGAAACAAAACACGCGGGTGAAGTGAATCTCGTGGTGTGAAGAATCAACACAATACAACATGCGGGTGAAGTGAAACATCACACAACGTGCGGTTGTCATGCTAACTAGCTGTTAATGCCTTGCTATCTGTTGACTGGCTAAGATTCGCCAAATTTCCCAATTTTAATTCCAAATAGCATCAGATTCTTTAATTTACAAGATAAATTATTTGGTTGATCGTAATCAAATTTCAGAGTTGCATCGAAACACCATAGACAAAGATAACTTTCGGCTACATACACATACATACCATACACATGCACACTGTTTGGTCACAAACACACACACATATGTGCAAACACCACATGAAAAAGCACACATCAACTGCTACATACAACACACACACACACACACATGTCAGAGTCACTCGCCCCTATTCACACATACACACACACACACCATTCTCGCATACACACACATGCACGCGTACCTTCCCTTGCTGGGATCACTAGCACTATTATTATCTCCCTTTCATTCAATCTCTTTTTTTATTATCTTCATTCCTTTCAACCTCTTTTTTTCCCAATCATTCGCAATGCTGGACTGCTGAACTCTACACGTTTTTTCATTCTCTCTGTTTATTTCGTCTTATTTCTTTCTATTGAAGAGCATAGGCTCGAAATGTAAAAGGCTTGTTCATTTTTCCCGAGCGTCAAACTCATACACTTGCTTGTTGTTCATACAACCATGCAAAACCAGTCAGAATGAGAGACATAATACTGAGAACAATAGATTTCGTGGGTGGTACTTGTTATCTCAATTCTAGCTTTTGGTGGCCTAGAAGAGGTTAGAAGGGTCAAGTAGCAAAGACATTATTTTGCTTAGCGAAGGCATCTGGCAAATGTAACTGCTGTCACTCACAGAAAAATAATGTTTTATTGAGAGAAAAGTGCTGTTGAATTGTTAAGTGAAATCTGGCATTCGAGGAGCAAATCCACGCCATGCCTGCATGAAGTTCACTATATATATATATATATATATATATATATATATATATATATATATATATATATATATGCTGGAGTTGGCAGTTAGCGATCGTAATGAGTGTTGCTGTTGCAGATGTGCAAGATGGACAAAGAACAATGATCGAAGTTCTAAAGAAATATTTATTTACTGTTACTTTGTAACTAATTCTACTTATGATTCCGCTGGTGGCATACCCCAGATGGTACACACTCTAGCTACGCTAGTGTGTAAGATCTCTACCCTGATGACGGAGGCTCGTCTCATCCAATGTTAATTGTATCCATACGTCAGCATACTAAATCTGTATATAGATGTGTAGGGACGACCGTGCGAACCCCAAAAGGAGATATGGTGACGAATGGAAAAACAGAGGACTCCTTTTATTTATCGTGTCACACGGTCGAACACACAATAATATATCAAAGATGATATACATGATATGTTATGCTACGATAACATAGATGACCAGTAATGAAAGACCACAACCGTATAAGATGAATAACAGAAATATTTATTGTAGCGTTAAAGATGTATGTCTGTGTGAGAGTGTGAATGCGACATATAAGAACATAATCAAAGACAGGCCGTCGTACAAAGAAAAGTATGTATGTGAGTGATACATGTATGTGTATGTGAGTTATTACAGCAGATGGAAAGAGAGTCAATAACACGTGAGCAATTATACCAGTTCTTAGGTACACATTAGTATGAGTCTGTATGTGAAGTGAGTTGGCTGTGTGTGGCAGAGCTGATCACTAGTTGTGATGTCGTGGCATCGATGCCGGGCCGTGATTCTTGTTATACAGATGTTCGTCGCTGGCTGAGATCTCTTGTCTGTTTATAATCGTGGTGAAGCTGAGTCACCTAACAGAATCGAAGAGAGAGATGTGTGCCGCGGTGGTTTGGTTTGGTGTACATATAAAGTCGTGTAGACGCTGGTGGTGTAGAGGCTGCTTGGTAGTAATCGTGTTGGTCATGACGATGGTGCTGGTTAGTAGTCGTAGACTCATGTTGCTGATGTGGCGACGGCGGTGGTCATCGTTGGCTGGACGAAGCTGTTGAAGTGGTCGCTGGCTGATTGTTGCTGCTGCTGTCGTGTGGTACACGGAACAATCTCTCAGAGAAACTGGACCGAGACCAATTTGCTGGGTATGAGTTGCTCTATTTAAGGCGTTAAGGGGGCTCCAAGACGGTAGTAGGAAAACACTATCACGTGACCTTATTAAGGGCTGTGATTGGTCAGTTTGCGTTCTGGCGGGAACGGTTCGAAGAAGTTGCCGATTCGAATAATGATCAGTCACGTGATGACAAGGTTGATGTTTTCCGCTACGTCCGCGTTTGTTTATATTTAAATGAGAAGAATGGCGATAGCAGTTTTGTATGGCGGTAGGTAGTTTCACTACACTAGCCTCGCACCAGTCGGTTTGTCGAAGACAAACAGACGAAATAAAAAAAAAGATGTAGTGAAAAAGACTTAAGGAACGGTTGGTCTATTACTGGTATGCAGTCACCATTTTTGTGAATGGAAAAACAGAGGACTACTTTTATTTAAACGTGTCACACGGTCGAACACACAATAATATATCAACGATGATATACATGATATGTTATGCTACGATAACATAGATGACCAGTAATGAAAGACCACAACCGTATTAGATGAATAACAGAGATATTTATTATGGCGTTAAAGATGTATGTCTGTGTGAGAGTGTGAATGCGACATATAAGAACATAATCAAAGACAGGCCGTCTTACAAAGAAAAGTATGTATGTGAGTGATACATGTATGTGTATTATTACAGCAGATAGAAAGAGAGTCAATAACACGTGAGCATTTTATACCAGTTCTTAGGTACACATTAGTATGAGTCTGTATGTGAAGTGAGTTGGCTGTGTGTGGCAGAGCTGATCACTAGTTGTGATGTCGTGGCATCGATGCCGGGCCGTGATTCTTGTTATACAGATGTTCGTCGCTGGCTGAGATTTCTTGTCTGTTTATTTATCGTGGTGAAGCTGAGTCACCTAACAGAATCGAAGAGAGAGATGTGTGCCGCGGTGGTTTAGTTTGGTGTATATAGAAAGTCGTGTTGACGCTGGTGGAAATTGATGCTTGGTAGTAATCGTGTTGGTCATGACGATGATGCTGGATAGTAGTCGTAGACTCTTGTTGCTGATGTGGCGACGGCGGTGGTCATCGTTGGCTGGACGAAGCTGTTGAAGTGGTCGCTGGCTGATTGTTGCTGCTGCTGTCGTGTGGTACACGGAACAATCTCTAAGAGAAACTGGACCGAGACCAATTTGCTGGGTATGAGTTGCTCTATTTAAGGCGTTAAGGGGGCTCCAAGACGGTAGTAGGAAAACACTATCACGTGACCTTATTAAGGGCTGTGATTGGTCAATTTGCGTTCTGGCGGGAACGGTTCGAAGAAGTTGCCGATTCGAATAATGATCAGTCACGTGATGACAAGGTTGATGTTTTCCGCTACGTCCGCGTTTGTTTATATTTAAATGAGAAGAATAGCGATAGCAGTTTTGTATCTAATGGCGGTAGGTAGTTTCACTACAGATGTAACCATCTCACCTACCACACTTATTTAACTATCTCTCTGTGACAATAATGCACAACTGCATATCTGCAGTTCTGAACACTTAAGTTATAAGGTTTAAATTAAATAATTGATGCCATTAGCACTTATAATCCCAAGTAATACAACTAGCATAGAATATTGCAGAGTTTTGTCAAATTGAACCATTTATGTCATGGTATTTATTATAAATAATTCTTGTCATTAAGGACCAGAATTTTCCCTCTTTACTCAGTGACAATTCTGAATTCAATGCCAGTATTTTCAGGCACTTTACTGGCTGACTCTACTTTATACTTCTATATATAATCATTATTTTTTTTTCCTTATTATTCAACTGATATACTTCAGTTCTCTTTTTACCCTTTCACTTGTGAACATTTATTAAATTGTGGTTTGGAGAGACGGAGTAGGCGCTAGCAGAGACCAGATGAGAAAACCTTGCCTGTATTTTTTAACCGATGTGTCAAGTAGCTGTCTTTTCAGTTAGACAAGAAATTCTTTAAATTCTGCTTTAAAGCTAATATCAGCTAGACTCGAAACCGGATCAAGTTAAATTGATTCACAAAATCAGCCCCCTTTAATTTCGTTCAGATTGCTTTTGGTGTTTCGATGCAACTCTGAATTTTGATTCAATCAACCAATTACTTTATTTTGTAAATTAAAGAATCTGATGCTATTTGGAATTAAAGTTAGACAATTTGGGTAATTTTAGCCAATCAACACACAACCAGGCATTAACAACTTGTTACCATGACCACCGCATGCTGTGTGATGTTTCGCTTCACCCGCATGTTGTGTTGATTCTTCACACCACGAGATTCACTTCACCCACGTTTTGTTTCAATAAAAATTTATATTTATCAATTAGAATTTTATTGTAGATATTTTTCGTCAATTGTCTTAATATTTTATGTATTTTTCATATATTTTTTTCATATTTTACATATATTTCGTGAAGATTTTCTGTTTACTATTTCTGTTTTTACTGTTAAACTCGAATAGCCGCATCCACATTCAAGCCATTTAATTGTACCACTCAGTTTAAACACAGGTGAGGCCAGAATGAGGCATTCTGTATTTTTATTAAAGATGTAGGACAACATAATTCAATGTGTCCTTCATTTTTAAAAGGTTAGAGAACAGTGTGAGGGAAATTTGACTGTTATTTCTAGCAAATTGAACAACCACATAGATTACCTCATTGGCTCATTTGCTGATGTGTATACATAAGCAAAAATTAGAGGAAATGGATCTTCATCTGCTTCTAGGATGATCATTCAAGTTATATGATCAAATCAACTGGTTATGCATTCCACTGATACTTATTTTATCAACCCTCAAAGAATGAAAGGCAAAGTCAACCTAGGTAGAATTTGAACTCAGAATGTAAAGCATTTTGCCCAGTGTGCTAATGATTTTGTCAGTTTGTAGTCTTATGGTTACACATTATATTAACATATAACTGACTGAGTATCCCACAGCACACATGTACCCACAGCGTAATCCGTAAGTAGAATCAGTACAAACCAGTGTGACATGGCTAGGCCTTTTAATTACAAGTCCAGGATCTAATTATAGTATAATTTGGCTGAGTATTCCATAGATATATGTGGCCTTAATGTAATTCTGGGACAGAATCAGCATGACACATGATGGGCATAGCCAGCGTTTCAACTGAATGTTTCTCAACTATTAAGAAAAATACACCATTCGCTGAATAAATTGTGGAAAATCACATCAAAATTAAACTAAATATCACATGAATAATTCTATTGACAGAGTGCTATGGATCACAGGTTTCTGCATTTCCCCTTATTGGTTACATATTTGGTGTGAGACTAGGTTGGCTCGGTCATTTCACAGACACTAAACTATAAATTTCCCAGAGTACAACCTTAAAGTTGACATCGCTACAATGCAGAAAATTTCTGTCTCACTATTGGCTAAAAATACACAGTTTTTTCAATGTTTAAACCTCTGCAACTTTTCCCTCAAATTTTTTCTCCACAACATCATGGCTTCACAACAATAAGAGTGGAAAACTACATCAATATAACAGATTTTTTACTTCCTTTTAAAAAATGCAGATTCTGTGAATCAGTTTAACTAGATCCCTCGAAACCTTGTTGTTGTTACTATTTGTATCAGAATAGTAGAACTCCTTTTAATAATAATAACGATAATGATAATAATGTATGGTGACCTTTATCACATTTTGTGTATGTTCTGTACATGTACGTTTCGTTAACGAACTCTGTCAAAACATTGGCTTCCTGACTCTCTTCTTATATACTTGGTTTCCATATTTGTTGACCAAACAAGCACATTGTCAATGGTGTAATATGTACTTTATTCGTAGAAATTCAATCCAATCTATATATTCTATACAATGAGGTACTCTCCTATTTCATTGTAACAACAAGTGGATGAGTAATATCTAAAATGACACATACAAGTACATAAACGATTATAAACAATTAAACTGTCCTAATACTTTACTCTGCATGAAAAATTAAAACTTTATAAATGTGACATAGCTCTTCTTTAGCAATAAACCAATCAAAGCTTCCACTATCACTTTCTCCAGTCTTCTTATACAAACAAATTTAACAAATATGTGTTCAAAAGATTTGTTAATGATGTACCTTAAAGGCGGACCACCAGGTCCACCCTTAAAAAAATTAATATAAGATATTTTCTCAAATGGTTATATCTTTTAACTTAATTTTTACGCAGGAGTGGCTGTGTGGTAAGTAGCTCGCTTACTAACCACATGGTTTCGGGTTCATTCCCACTGCGTGGCACCTTGGGCAAGTGTCTTCTACTATAGCCTTGGGCCGACCAAAGCCTTGTGAGTGGATTTGGTAGACGGAAACTGAAAGAAGCCGATTGTATATATATATATATATATATATATATATATATATATATATATATATGGGAGAATATACAAATAATAACAACAGACGAGGACAGGTGGTGTAAATAACAAAAGTATATATTAGTATGACGCTCGGGAATACGGAAAGTCTTTGACGTTTCGAGCTACGCTCTTCAACAGAAAGAATACGGAGACAAGGAGAAAAACACGGAGAAAAAAAATTGAATAGTGTTCAGTCAACGGTCAATCATAATAATGGCCGATCATAACAATGGCTGACCGGAAGTTAGAAATTCTTATTTCAGGAGAGCTAAGAAAGGGGGAGATAACAAACGGTGATCGGGAACGAGGGGCTGTGTGGGGGAGGTAGAATGCTGGTGATCTTGACGTATGTAGTGTGAAAATGGGGAAGGGAGAAAGGGAGAAAGTAGTTGGTCAGTTGTAGCGTGTGCGTGGTGTGATGCGAGGGTATTGGTGTGGTGTGATGTGAAGGTGTTGGGAGGTGGGGAAGGCATGGGTGGAGTGTGGGTTAGGCTGAGGGTGGGGTAGAGGTAGGGGTCCGTGGGTAGGGTGGGGTATGTGGGTAGGGGTGGGTGGTGGGTGTAAGGAATTGGATGGGGTGGAGTGGGAAGGTAGAGTAGGAGTGTGTTGGGGTGTGGTGGGATGAGCTTATGAGGGGGTGTTGACGAGGAGGGAGAAGGGGAAGGTGGATGTAAGAGAGGGGGAAGATGGGTATGGGAGGGGAGAGGAAGAGAGGAGAGAGGGTGGGTATAAGAGAGGGAAGGTGGATTGAGAGAGGGGGAAGGTGGGTATGGGGGGGAGAGAAAGAGGGGAAGGTGGGTATGGGGGGAGAAAGAGAGGAAGAGAAAGAGAGTGAGAGAGAGGGAAGAGGGGTGTGTGTATATATGTTTGTGTGTTTGTGTTTGTCCCCCCAACATCGTTTGACAACCGATGCTGGTGTGTTTCCCTCCCCGTAACTTAGCAGTTCGGCAAAAGAGACCGATAGAATAAGTACTAGGCTTACAAAGAATAAGTCCTGGGGTCGATTTACTCGACTAAAGGCGGTGCTCCAGCATGGCCGCAGTGAAATGACTGAAACAAGTAAAAGAGTAAAAAGAGTAAAAGAGTAAGTTAACATGCCATGGTTATGCCTGTAACAATGTTTGCTCATATCTATCTATATATATATATATATATATATATATATATATATATAGAGAGAGAGAGAGAGAGAGAGAGAGAGAGAGAGAGAGAGAGAGAAAGAGAGAGAGGTGGGTACTGTTAATCGAAAAGTCAAATTCGTTAATCATTAATCTGTTAACCAAAATTTAACTTCGTTAATCAGTTAATTCTTTGAAAATCTATCAGAAGTTAACGTTAACTTTTATTGAAAAAGGCATAACTACAATTTAATAACCCACCGACTTTGTTGCCTCATAAATTCCAGAAAAATGGATACTTTTTAACGAAACTTTCACCAAAGAATCGCATATATCCTGTAGGTTGAATGCATGTAAAGATTTGTTGGAAAAAGTTTTTCCGAGGGTTTGCGGAGAGGAGTTTCGGAAAATTCATAGGACTCGACATTTTTCCCCTCATAACTTTCTGGAATATAGGTATTTTTTAATGAGATTTTATACAAATACCTTTTAAACGGTGTAGATTACAATTACAAAGTAATTTGTAGGCAACATTTTTGGAAGGGCGAAGGGATATATAAAATATCCTGGAAACAGCTGTAAGACCTTCTATTTATAAATGTTCTAAAATATTTCACAGCCTTGGATTTTTATCTCATTCTGAAAATTTATATATATATATATATATATATATATATATATATATATACGTGCATACACAAACACATTTCATAGACTACGACTTCAGAAAAAATATTTTTAACATAAATACACACAATATAAATGTTAACATATTAATTCATATAGTAACAACTAATAAATATTTATTTAATAATGAACCATGTACTTACCAAAATCTTACCGATAGTTTTCCTCTGTCGTTAGGATATGCCTATGAAAAATGCTATCTTGAGCTTCCAGGACGCATTAGTCGGCCTGAGGCTATGGATGAAGACACTTGCGCAAGGTGTCATGCAGTGGGAGTGCACCCGGAACCATATGGTTGGGAAACAAGATTCTTATCGCATACCGATTAAAAGATATCTGTGTGAAATCGTAGTTGTGGCTGATGCTGGTGTCATGTAACTAGCATCGGTGCCAGTGGCACATAAAAAGAATCTTTCGAGCATTGGGCCCTCACAGAGGCAAAGTAGCCGAGCTCCTTTTCAGTGTTGAACCTCACGGAGGCAATGATCGTGACCTTTGGCATTATGTTGTGCTCGAGAAGACCCACCAAGCCAAGCAAAAGTGCAGTCATGGCGATGATGATGATGATGATGATCATCATCATCATCATCATCATCGTTTAACATCCGCTTTCCATGCTAGCATGGGTTGGACGATTTGACTGAGGACTGGTGAAACCAGATGGCTACACCAGGTTCCAGTCTGATTTGGCAGAGTTTCTACAGCTGGATGCCCTTCATAACGCCAACCACTCCGAGAGTGTAGTGGGTTCTTTTACGTGCCACCGGCACGAAGGCCAGTCAGGCGGTACTGGCAACGGCCGCGCTCAAAATGGTGTATTTTATGTTCCACCCGCACAAGTGACCAGTCCAGGGGCACTGGCAACGATCTCGCTCGAAAGTCCTTACACATGCCGCGGGCACAAGTGCCAGAAAGGCGACACTGGGCACAGGTGTCATGACGATTTCGCTTTCGCTTGCCCCAACAGGTCTTCGCAAGCTGAGTTTCGTGTTCAATGAAGGAGACGACGTTGGCATGGGTGCCAGTTGTCGAATTTAGTACGATTTCGATTTCACTTGCCTCAACAGGTCTTCGCAAGCGGAGTTTAGTGTCCAATGAAGTGAAGGTACGCATAAGTGGGCTGGCTACACCCCTGGCAGAGGCCTTGGATTTAGGTCTCACATGGCTTGCCGAGTCTTCTCACACACAGCATATTTCCAAAGGTCTCGGTCAGAAGTCATCGCCTTGGTGAGGCCCAATGTTCAAAGGTCTTGTCTCACCACTTCATCCCAGGTCTTCCTGGGCCTATCTCTTCCACAGGTTCCCTCAACTGCTAGGATGTGGCACTTTTTCACACAGTTATCCTCGTCCATTCTCGCCACATGACCGTACGATGAGTATATATGTGTGTGCATGTGTATTATGTATACATATATATGTGCTATGTAAATGGTACCCACGCCGGTGGTATGTAAAAGCACGCCGGGCGAAATGCTTGGCGGTATTTCGTCTGCCGCTACGTTCTGAGTTCAAATTCCGCCAAGGTCGACTTTGCCTTTCATCCTTGCGGGGTCGATTAAATAAGTACCAGTTACGCACTGGGGTCGATATAATCGACTTAATCCGTTTGTCTGTCTTTGTTTGTCCCCTATGTATGTAGCCCCTTGTGGGTAGTAAAGAAATAACACTCTTGGTGTAGTTGGCGTTAGGAAGGGCATCCACCTGAAGAAACTATGCTAAATCAGACTGGAACGTGGTGCAGCTCTCCAGCTCATAAGCTCCAGTCAAACCGTCTAACCCATGCCAGCTTGGAGAGCAGACATTAAATGATGATGATGATGATAGTGTGTGTGTGTGTATATATATATATATATATCATCATCATCATCATCATCATCGTTTAACGCCTGTTTTCTATGCTGGCATGGGTTGGACGGTTTGACTAAGGTTTCGAGAACTAGTGGCTGCACCAAGCTCCAATCTGATCCAATATATATATATATATCATCATCATATATATATATATATATAATCATCATCATCATCTTTTTCTTCTTCTTCTTCTTCTTCTTCTTCTTCTTCTTCTTCTTCTTCTTCTTCATCATCATCATCATCATCATCATCAACACCACCACCACCACTACCACTGCCACCACCACCATCATCATCATCATTTAACATCCGTTGTCTATGCCGGCTTGGATTGGATGGTTTGACCAGGGCTGGCAAACTGGAAGCTGTACCAGACTAAAGTCTGATTTGACATGTTTTCTATGGCTGGATGTCCTTCCTAAGGCCTACCTCTCTGAGAGTGTAATAGGTGATTTCACATGCAACCAGCTTGGGTCCCACTTGCATGACAGCAGTATCTGCCATGACTATGATTTCACTTGGCTTGATGAGTTTCTTCTCAAACATGGCATAATACCAAAGGTCTCAGTCATTTGTCATTGCTTCTGTGAGGCCCAACACTCAAAAGATGCTTTTCACATGCCACCGGCATCAGCCATCTTGTCTCCATGAGGCTCAATGCTCAAAAGGTGTTTTTTACATGTCACCAGCATGGGTGCCAGTTATGTGACACCAGCATCAGCCACGACTACGATTGCAGTTATTGCTGCTCACTTCCTCAGACTGCTGCCTCATGGCCTCCTTGACCTTATCCTCCGTGCTTCTCCTCACATTGATGAGCTTGGTGTTATCATACCTCTTCAACCAGATGAGGTGAAACCTGGGGTGGAAGGCAGCTGCTAGTTGGCATTCATCATCTTCCAGGAACTGGTCTTCCTGAGTCTACCTCTACCACAGGTTCCCTCCACAGCTAGAGATCGATACTTCTTTACACAGCTGTTCTCATCCATACGCATCACATTACCATACCAGCACCGTTGTCTCTCTTGCACACCACATCTGATGCCTTTTTCACCCAAATTTTCTCTCGAGACGCTTACGCTCTGTCGTACATGCACACTGATATTGCACATCCAGTGAAGCCCCTTTGTCACCAGCAGTGGTAGGAGCTCTCTGAACTTTGCCCAGCCTATTCTTATTCTTGCAGCTATGCTCTCAAAGCTTCCATCTCTGCTACTGACTTGGTCACCAAGATAAAGGAAGCTATCTACTACCTCTAGCACTTGAAGGAATCTATTTCTCCAGACGTTTCATAAGCTTGACAACCCTGCCTGCCTCATTTGCAAAAACCTCAATAAATACCTCAACATGATCCTCCAACATTTAGTTACTGCCCTTGCTTCCTACATTCATAATACTAATTTTGCTCATCATCTTTTCAACATCTCCTTTCCACCTTTGCTCCTCCATATTCTTCTTCACTCTGGATATTAAATCCTTACTTACTGTTATTACACATAATGGTGGTCTTCTCATCCTCAAGTACTTCTTAGACCATCACACTACCACTGAGCCCAGCACCTCTAATCTTTTCTACCTTGCTGGGCTTGTCCTTACTCTGAATTGCTTTCTTTCTATGGAAAATTTTACCTGCAGTTTGCTGGAGTTGTTATAGCAACAAGGGTGGGGCCCCTACCTATGTTAACTGTTTTGTTGGTTACATCAAGGTTCAAATCTTTGCCCAATGCATTTTATAATACAATAAAAAAAAGTCATTTCATGAGTTTTTGCCTTAATTGCAAAATTCAGTCCACAACCAATTTGAAGGGGAAAATGGTTGTTGTTAGAATATATTACACATCCACTAAAGAGGTGCAGGTATGGCTGTCTGGTAAGAAGTTTGCTTCCCAACCACTTGGTCCAGGCCAACCAAAGCCTTGTGAGTGGATTTGGTAGACAGAAACTGAAAGAAGCCCTTCATGTGTGTGTGTGTGTGTGTGTGTGTGTGTGTGTGTGTGTGTGTGTGTGTGTGTGTGTGTGTGTGTGTGTGTGTTTGAGTGTGTGTGCGCGCTTGGTTGTGTTTGTCCCTCCGCTTGCTGCACCACATGATAATGAATGTAAAAAAAAATCGTATTTCATTTCTCTTGAACTATACTGTAGTTCCACACTTTGTTTCCATGTCTGAGCTTCATGTAGCATCATATTCTTCATACACATTTCATTCATATAGTCTGACGTTTGCCCAATGTGATAAAATCCTCTCTTTGCATCCATCAAAAATAATAGCTTCTTGAACTCCTGTTCTCTATAATACTTGAGCTTCTATATTCAAAGACAACCACCTTTACCAAAGATGAACGTAATTCAGATAAGATTATAATCTTTTGGACAATTAACCTCACATTTAATAGCTAATGGGGCAAAAATAATATTTAGCATTCATCTTAGACATTTAGGCATTTACGGCCTAAATACATTATTCATTTACTATTTTGTTTTATCAAAAATAATCTTAACACATTAGCAAGTGACCTGATCTGAGATTGTATGCTGGAACGAAAACAATTGCAGCGTGGAAGGTGTTTATAAGCCATTTAAAATAACACACAAAAACCGTTAGATCCACTTCAACATTTAAATTTAATTTGTCAAAATATTTTCTTCGCTTTGAGACCATGACATGGCTTATAAACACTTTCCACGCTGCAATTGTAATCTTAACACAATAAGTTAAAAATGAATAAAAGATCTTAAAATGATATATTGTCAGTTTAGTAAACAATATTGACCAGCCTGAGACCATCTCTGGTTTTATGATATAAAAACTCACATTAAATATGATACACACTGGTTCAACAATATCATTCACACTTACAAAGTCTATGAAATAAATTAGCAGTCAAATACTGGTCTCATTATGGAATATTCATTCTTAGTGTCTGGTCATCTCAAAAAGAAGAACAGGTTTCAGCTGAACAGGATCTCTTTAATTGTATGAGACAGCTACTCACTCAAAAAGGAGTTCCAGGAATACTTCCACCAATGGAAATGACATTAGATAAAGTGTGTGGCTACATAATGGGACTATTTCCAAAGAGATTAAATGCCAAATTGATATGTATTGTAGTTTTCTTCTTATAGCACCAGTCCTGATGTTTTTTGATTGGACCTTGTAGATACAGTAACATAATATACATCTTAACAACCAAAATGAATTTATAGAAAATATGGTTTGAGAATAAGTTTTCAACTTTACACAAAAATGCTTTTTGTTGACAGGAAAGTTTAAATGGCACAAATATCATTGTAGAGAAAAAAGAAAGGCTTTTGTTTCTACATAAAGTAATGTGGAAATAGTTAATGGATGCTATATAAGTTAAAACACTATAAAGCAGTCATAAATGATTGGTAGCAGTTGATCCAAAGAAAATTATGGCAAGTTGGAATGAAATGCTCAAGAGTGGAGAAAAACAAATAAAAGATGTAAGCCAAGAATCTGAGAAAGGAAATATGTATGTGTATGCATGATATATATATATATATATATATATATAATTATAAATATATAGGGATTGACAGTAACCTGCTTCTCCAACATACTGAGAATTCAGAAATAGCAGTCAAAAAACTACTGATTTCAAAACTACAAATTATTACTCTAGATTGATAGCGATATTTTTGATACACACAGAACAAAAAACAGTAGAGAAGAGCAAAAAAACACTTGCCTTTAGTTAATTTAGTACAATTGTTTCACAGTTAAGAGTACATAATACTCTATTCTGATCTTCAGCTTAATTATTAATTTTATTACTAATTGATGATTCCCTGCCCTGCATATCTATATATATATATATATATATACTAGCAGAGGCACCCGGCGTTGCTCGGGAATGAAATTGTTGCTTATATACTTGAAGAAAAAAAGGCATAATATGCTGTATAGAAATTTGAGAGGACATTCTAGACTCTCAGATGAATGATGGCTGGGCGCCTCTCATGAATGGGGAAAATTGAAGATGTGTCAAAAAGCCTTATTGGTACTTGGAAACTTTTATAAAAATTAAAATGGGGATTAAATGAAAAAAATGATTTACGTGAATATCCTCACAAGAGTAATTGAAATAAATGGCGATTGTGGAACCCCACGCGCGCGCGCGCACACACACACGTGTGTCTTTGTAAATATGTTTGTATACATTTATGTATGTGTGTGTTTGTAAGAGACAGAGTGTGAGTGAGAGAGAGAGGTTTGTTGTCATGTATACGTACATGCATAAATATACATACATCTTTAGATGTATGCATATGACAACACAGCCCTTGACTCACTCACACTCTGTGTCTTACAAACACGCACGCGTGCGCATACACACGTGTGTCTTTGTAAATATGTTTGTATACATTTATGTATGTGTGTGTTTGTAAGAGACAGAGTGTGAGTGAGTCAAGGGGTGTGCGTGTGTATGTGTGTGAGACAGAGTGAGAGAGCGGTGTGTATTTAGTATTTACTCTCTCTCTCTCTCTCTCTCTCTCTCTCTCTCTCTCTCTCTCTCTGACTCACACACAAAATAGAGAGTGAAGCTTTTTTGCAGTTATTACGTCAATACCGGAAGTTGACATTGAGGAACCTTTTTAAAGAAGCGAATCTTAAATATAAAGCAATGTTATTTATTTTTAATCAAAAAAATCAAATGAAGAGCCTAAGATTTATCTGAGGTCAAGTTATTCACGCATCGCAAGTATGGAAGCATTTGGTGAAGTCGATTTCACGTGAAAAGCGATTACACACACATCTCTGTTTTATATATAGTATAGATATACACACATACGTGTGTGTGTGTGTGTGTGTAAATATCTGGAAATGGGTGAACAAACAAAAGAAAGTATCACCCAATATATTCAGTTAGTTATGTTTCTTTAATAGCACTTTGACAGAACTCCACATTACTTAAAATTTTAGGAATGGAGAACATTTCCACATCATCAGATATTCAAGGAGAGAGTGAAGAGAATTTTAAATAATTTTGAAATAGCTTCAGAGCTAATATATTTAAGACTCCAATGGTCAGTTTGAGTCATCTTGTTGTTTTTGCTCTCATACCAACATCAGTTCATTTACAGGAAGTAAACATGATAGTGGTATCACACAAATAATATTCTGCTGGGTGTGATATTTCAGCAACAACTGCGTTTTATATTAGATGCTACATGTGGTAAAGCAGGCAAGATGTTGGTGTCACTTGGCCAATATTTAGCAGGATGTGATTTTTTCAGTGACAGCAGTTGACATGCGAGGAGTTAACTGGTATTGTGGTGTCAGGTTGCACATGAATTTGCCTAGGGTTGCATATCAGTGGCCAATGGTTTGAAAATCATTAACAGGATGTGCCTTTTGTGGCAACAATAAGAAAGCTTAGTTTTCCTATAACTGAATAGTGCAGATTGGAGAAATATTTGCAGGTTCTAAGGGACATTGCTCCAGAGTAAGAAGGAATCATGTTAGGATGCTTTATGCACTGTAGGATAAGTCATGTTGATGGTACCAGAGTCTTCAGATGAAGCAGAACAGGGAGTTGGAGATTTTTCTGTCTCTACACCTGAAGGAGTGCATATGTTCATGTATTTTCTCTTAAAGTTATTGGTTGTCATGTTCATATAGTGTCTTAGGATGTGATTAGATGGTATGAGTGTGGCCCTATAGACTCACACTCCTATCTCAACTGCTACTCCTCTCACCCTACCCACACAAATCTGTCCATACATTACTCTCAGTTCCTCCATCTCTGTAGTAACAGCTATGTCTTTGAGACACAGTGCCAACGGAGATGTCCCCCACTTCACTCAATGGGGATATACACCCACTATTATCCAAACTACCTTCGCCTATGCACATTCTGTTGACTGTGCATCTGCTCTCTCTTCCTGCACCTATCTACCCTTCCCTGATCCCTCCACCTCCCACATCTTCCTCAACCACCTCTCACCTCCTTCAATCATGCCCATAACCTATGTGACCTTCTGGTCCCTAGCTTCTTCCCCACTCCTAGCACCCAACCTGGCTCCTTCCCTTGCTTTCACCACACTGCTACACCTGACCCTACCTCTCCAACACCCCTATCTTCACTGATACCCACCATCACCCCTACGCCATCACAAATTCATTCACCTTTTGACTCCTTCCTCTCTTCCATATAGTCCTTTCATCTTGCCTTCAAATTCTCCTGCTTGGTCTCTAATACCGCCATCAACTTTCATCCTCGTAATTGCACTAACTCTCATGTAAAGGAAGATTACACAACTATCTAAAAACTATCCTTTTACCAGTGGCTATAATAATCATATGTACGTACGTACATCGATACATGCGTACGTAGGCACGAACGTACATAGATACATACGTACGTAGGCACGTACGTACATCCATACATACTTACATAGGCACGTACGTACATCCATACATACGTACCTATGTACGAACGTACATACATACATACATAGTCACGTACATACATCCATTCATTCTTCCGTAGGCACGTACGTACTTCCATACATACATACGTAGGTACGTACGTACATCCATACATACATATATACATACGTAGGTACGTACGTACATCCATACATACTTACGTAGGCACGTACGTGCATCCATACATACGTACGGAGGTACATACGTGCATCCATAATACGTATGTATGAATGTACATACGTACCTACGTACGTATGTATGGATGTAGGTACGTGCCTATGTAAGCATGTACGGATGTACGTACGTGCCTACGTACGTGTTTATGTATGTAATTTCGTGCCTACGAACGCATGTATGGATGTACGTACGTAACTACGTACGTATGCATGGATGTACGTACGTACCTACGTATGTGTGTATGGATGTACGTACGTACCTACGTAAGTATGTATGGATGTACGTGTGTGCCTACGTAAGTATGTATGGATATACGTACATGACTACGTATGTATGTATGTACGTACGTACAAACGTACGTATGTATGTATGACTGTATGTACATACCTACGTATGTATGTATGGATGTACATACGTACCTACGTGAGTATGTATGGATGTACGTGCGTGCCAACGTAAGTATGTATGGATGTACGTACATGACTACGTATGTATGAATGTACGTAAGTATAAACGTACGTTTGTATGGATGTACGTACGTACCTACGTATGTATGTATGTACCTAGGCTTGTATGTTTGGATGTACGTACGTACCTACGTACGTATGTATTGATGTACGTTCGTACCTACGTATATATGTATGGATGTACGTATCTACGTATATATGTATGTACCTACGAAAGTACGTATGGATTACGTACCTACGTACGTACGTATGTATGGATGTACGTACATACCTACGTACGTATGTATGGATGTACGTACATAAGTGTGTATGTATGGATGTACATGAGTACCTACGTACGTATGTAAGGATGTAGGTACGTACCTACGTACGTATCTATATATGTACGTACGTTACTACGTATGTATGCATGGATATACGTACGTGCCTATGTACGTGTGTATGGATGTACGTACGTGCCGACGTAAGTATGTATGTATGTAAGTACGTGCCTATGTAAGTACGTATGGAATGTACGTGCTCCCTGCGTACGTATGTATGTAGGTAAGTACGTGCCTTCGTACGCATGTATTGATGTACGTTCGTACTTACGTACGTAAGTATGGATGTAAGTTCGTACCTACGTACGTATGTATGGATGTACGTACGTACCTACGTATGTATGTATAGATGTACTTACGTACCTACGTGTGTATGCAGGGATGTACGTACGTAGCTACGTACGCATATATGGATGCACGTACTTACCAACGTTCGTTCCTACGTACGTATGTATGTGAGTACGTAGGTATGTATGTATGTACGTACCTACGTACGTATGTATGTATGCACGTACGTACCTACGTGCGCAGGTATGTATGTACGTACATACCTACGTACGTATGTATGGATGTAGCTACGTAAATACGTACGAATGCATGGATGTACGTACGTTCCTCCGTACGTATGTATGGGTGTACGTACGTGCATACGTATGTATGTATGGACGGACGTACGTCCCTACGAACATATGTATGTATGTACGTACGTACCTACGTATGTATGTATGAATGTACGTACGTACGTACGTATGTATTTATGTATGGATGTACGTACGTGCCCACGTAAGTATGTATGGATGTACCTACGTATGTTCCTACGTATTTATGTATGGATGTACGTACGTGACCACGTAAGTATGTATGGATTACGTACCTTCCTACGTACGTATGTATGGATTTACGTAGTACCTACTTACCTATGTATGGATGTACGTACCTACGTATGTATGGATGTACGTACGTACTTACGCATGTATGTATGGATGTACGTACGTACCTAAGTATGTATGTATGAATGTATGTACGTACATACGTATATATGTATGGATGTACGTACATCCCTAGGTACGCATGTATGGATGTACGTACGCACCTACGTACGTATGTATGGATATACGTGCGCACCTCCGTTCGTATGGATGGATGGACGTACGTATGTATGGATTTACGTACATACCAACGTACGTACCTACGTACGTATGTATAAATGCGCGCACGTAGGGATATACGAACGTAACTAGGTACGTAGTGCATGGTCGCACTTACGTACCTACGTACGAACGTATGTACAGATGTACGTACGTATCTACGTACGTTAGTATGGATGTACGTACGTACGTAGGTATGTATGGATGTACGTACGTACCTACCTATGTATGTATGGATGTTCCTTCGTACCTACGTACGTATGTGTGGATGTACGTACGTACCTATGTACGTACGTATGGAAGCACGTACGTATGGATGTACGTACGTACATGCATACGTAATGTATAGATGTACATACATAACTACGTATGTATGTATGGATGTAAGTACGTACCTATGTACGTATGTATGGATATACGTACGTACCTACGTACGCATGTATGGATGTACCTACGTACCTTCGTACGTATGGATGGATGTACGCACGTACCTACGTACGTATGATGGATGTACGTACGTACGTATGTACGTTTGTATATATGTACAAACGTACGTATATACGAATGGATGTATGTATGTTCGTACCTACGTACGTATGTATGGATATACATACGTACCTACGTACGTATGTATGGATGTACATACGTACCTACATACGTATGTATGGATGTACGTAAGTACATACGTTCCTATCTATATATGTACGCACGTACCTCCGTAAGTATGTATGGAAGTAAGTGAGTGCCGACGTACGTATGTATGGATGTACGTACGTGCCTATGTAAGTATGTATGGATGTACGTATGTGCCTACGTACGGATGTATGTGTGTACGTACGTGCCTGCATAAGCATGTATGGATGTACGTACGTATTTATGTACGTATGTATGGATGTTCGTGCGTACCTACGTACGTATTTACGGATGTACGTACGTATCTATGTACGTCCTTACATATATACGTATGTATGGATGTACGTACGTATTTACGTACGTATGTATGGATGTACGGACGTATGGATGTACGTACGTAACTACGTGCGTAGTGTATGGATGCACTTACGTGTCTACGTGCGTACGTATGTACGGATGTAAGTACGTGACTACGTCCGTAAGTATGGATGTACGTACGTACCTACGTACATATGTATGGATGTAAGTACATGCATACGTACGTATATATGGATATAGATATGTACCTACGTATGTATGCATGGATGTTATTACGTACCTACGCACGTATCTATGGATGTACGTACGTACCTACGTACGTATCTATGTAGGTACTTACGTATGTATGGATATACGAACGTACCTCCGTACGTATGTATGGGTGTATGTACGTGCCTACGTAAATATGTATAGATGGACGTAGTTGCCTACGTACGTATGTATGGATGTACGTACGTGCCTACGTAAGTATGTATGGAAGTACGTACGTGCCCACGTTCGTATGTATGGATGTATGTACGTACCTACTTACGTATGTATGGATGTACGTACGAGCCTATGTAAGTATGTATGGATGTACGTACGTGCCTCAGTACGTAAGAATGAATGTACGTACGTATGTATAGATGTACGTACGTGCCTATGTAAGTAAGTATGGATGTACGTGCGTACCTACGGACGTACTTACGTACATATGTATGGATTTACATACGTACCTAGGTATGTATATATGGATGTTCGTACGTACCTACGTATGTATGTATGGATGTACGTACGTAATGTATGGATGTACGTACATACCTACGTATGCGTGTAAGGATGTAAGTACGTACCTACGTACGTATGTATGGATGTACGTACATACCTACGTACGTATGTATAGATGTACGTACGTACCTATGTACGTTTGTATATATGTACAAACGTACGTATATACGTATGTATGGATGTACGTTCGTACCTACGTAGTACCTACGTACGTACCTACGTACGTATGTATGGATGCACGCACGTAGGGATGTACGAAGGTAACTAGGTACGTAGTGCATGGATGCACTTACGTACCTACGTACGTACGTATGTACAGGTGTACGTACGTATCTACATCCGTAAGTATGGATGTACGTACGTATGTATGGATGTACGTACGTACCTATGTTTGGATGTTCGTACGTACCTATGTACGTTTGTATGTATGTACGTACTTACCTATATACGTATGTATGGATGTACGTTTGTCCTGACTTACGTACGTACGTACCTACGTACGGATGTATGGATGTACGCACGTATGGATGTACGTACGTAGCTACGTACGTTGTGTATGGATGCACTTACGTAGCTACGTGCGTCCGTATGTACGGATGCACGTACGTGCCTACGTACGTAAATATGGATATACGTACTTATGTATGGATGTACGTACGTATGTATGGATGTACGTACGTACCTAAGTATGTATGTATGGATGTACGTACGTATGTATGTATGTAAGTACATATCTACGTACGTATGTATGGATGTAACTACGTACCTACGTACGTATGTAAGGATATACGTACGTACCTCCGTACGTATGTATGGATGTACGTAAGTATGTATGGATGTACGTATGTGCGTACGTACGTGTATGTATGTACGTACGCTCCTACGGTCGCATGTGTGGATGTACGTACGTGCCTACGTACGTATGCATGTATGTACGTACGTAAATACGTATGTATGTATGGATGTACTTACGTAATTACGTATGTATGGACGTACGTACGTACCTTCATATTTATGTATGGATGTACGTACGCACCTACATATTTATGTATGGATGTAAGTACCTACGTACGTATGAATGAATGTACGTACGTACCTACGTACGTATTTATAGATGTACGTACGTACGTATGTATGGATGCACGCACGTAGGGATGTACGAACGTAACTAGATACGAAGTGTATGGATGCACTTGCGTACCTACGTACGTACCTACGTTAGTACCTACGTACGTATGTACAGATGTACGTACGTATCTACGTACATAAGTATGGATGTACGTACGTACCTACGTACTATGTATGGATGTAAGTACGTACCTACGTACGTATGTTTGGATGTGTGTACGTTTGTATATATGTACGTACTTACGTATATACGTATGTATGGATGTACGTACGTACTGACTTACGTATGTACGGATGTATGTACGTACCTACGTACGTATGTATGGATTCTGTTTTAGTTCCTTATAATTTAACACTCACCAATAAAATTTCCTCTCATTTACCTATTTATTTTTCTAAAATTTTCGTTGTATCTTGCAACCTTTTCAAGAGTTGTTGACTCTGTCCGTTGAGTGGTAATTTTACCGGTGTGTGTTAAACTATAAGGCGCTAAATGAGAATGACTCTCCCCAGACACAATAGAATATGCTTCAACACACGAACTCACATGAAGAATGTTGGAAACCAAGTCCAAAAACGATATATATATATATATATATATATATATATATATATATATATATATATATTAAATATATACTTTTATAAAACAAATTTTACAAAATATATAGTATCTGTTAACAGTCTTAACCAAAAACTCACAGTTGAGTTTTTGTATATATATATGTATACATGTCTCTTAAAGGATAGAGCTCAAAATCAATGCATTGAAGATACTTTATTGCAGCAACAATTATAATAACAGAAACAACCACAATAAGCCAAACCTATGCACATTTCAATAGGGTATCCCGGAAAAATAAACCACATCATAAGATGTCTCGTAAAATATTGTAACAAATTACAACATATTACAAATTTCTGGATACTCATGCGACCCTGATGAGATGGAGTATCCAGAAATTTGTAATATGTTGTAATTTGTTACAATATTTTACGAGACATCTTATGATGTGGTTTATTTTTCCGGGATACCCTATTGAAACGTGCATAGGTTTGGCTTATTGTGGTTGTTTCTGTTATTATAATTGTTGCTGCAATAAAGTATCTTCAATGCATTGATTTTGAGCTCTATCCTTTAAGAGACATGTATACATATATATATATATATATATATATATATATATATATATATATATATATATATATATATATATATATATATATATACAGAGAGAGAGAGAGAGAGAGAGAGAGAGAGAGAGAGAGAGCCGAAAGAGCTTGTAATATGAGGAAGAAAGTACGATTCATCTACCTCTCAGTGTCGATGACACACACAACATTTTTATCTTTTGTTTCAGTCATTAAACTGCTTATGCAGTGGGCACTGCCTCGAAGAATTTTAGTCGAACAAATAAATTTGCTACTTATTCTGTCAAACACTTTTGCTGAATAGCTAAGTTACGGGGGGCGTAAACAAACCAATGCCGGTGGAGGACAAACACAATTCAAACACCAAGACACACACCCTGATATATACACACTGGACACTTTCCCAGACTGAACTCGAGACCACCTGGTTGGGAAGCTATCCTTTACACCGTCGCGCCTGCATACAGAGACACAAACACACACTCGCGCGCCTGACCTATAAAATTTAGGTTCAAGATGTACATTGATCTAGGGCTCAGCGAGCCATAGAGGATCCGTGAATATTTGCTGGGAACACCTTCCTAAAAAAAAAAAACACCTCGGAGTTCTCTTGAACTGTGAAAGGACATCATCCGGGATGTGGGCGAATGTCGTTTTTTTCTGCTTTACAAAATTTATTTTAGAGGCCTTGTACACACACTACACATTCACACACACACTACACACACTTGCGCACAGACACACTTGAAATATCTTATCATACTAACACATTCCGATGAAAAGATCCAGCAGGCGCAACATGGACTAATATTCGACTGATAACTAATTTTCTCCGTTACCGATAATCGCAGGTTAACCTCGAAATTATTGTTATATTTGTAGAGAATGTATCTTCTGTTATCAGTTGCTGCAATACGGTACGTTGGAATAAGTTTAACTTTGCTAAATGTCATGAATTAAAACGTCATCCGATAGTATCGGCATTTACCTGTATACATATATAAATACTCACATGCACAGTATATATATATTGTGTGTACAATAGATAACACCACCTTAGATATTTTCAATTGCCAAACATAATAAACAACCTTTATCGTTGTTGTTGATGGTGATATATAAAAATAAGATCGCCAAATATTTTATTGTCGTTTTCTTCTAATCTTAGATTGAAAACATAAACACCGTATGTTTTCGTTTTTGTTTACTTTTCTCTGCAGGTAGTTCTACAGTTGGGGTTCGGAATATCATTTGATTGCATTTTTTAAAAAGCCCTGATTTGTTGACTGATCTACACGTTATCGAAAATTCATTCCGATTGTCGATTATTAGTGAACCGTCATCGATATCTTGAACGGAATCGAATTAAATTAATTTTTTAGAGGGGTGTAAGAGAAAAAAAAATGAGAAGCTTTTAGTACAATAATTTTAACATGATGTGTTCCTGTTTCTTGTTTGAATCGTACTGGATATAAGGCGTTGCGTCCGAAGATAAACTAGATCTGTTTCGTAACTGGCTACAGTTGTTTGTTCGCTCAGGTCAGCCATGATCTTGTGGATCTGTGGTCAAAAGCGTTCTAGCCGTGGCCATCCCAGTTTTTCTGGGACTGCATTATCTAATGTCTTTCCTATTTTTTAAGACAAAGAATGCTTAGGAAACGATTTGGCTGCTATTTCTAACAGTTCGTGTGACCACATTGAGACTCATTTGGCTATAGTTTGTGCAGCTACGGGAAGATATTGTTTTGACCTATTATGTCTTGTCTTCCATTGGTTCATGAACTTAAGAACTCTTTACTACTCACCCAAACCTATGTATCTTCTCACTGCATCGTTATGCTTCACATTATTTCTGAATTCGTCTTCCCTAAAACTGTCCAACGCTGGAAGTACAAACTTAGAATAATTGAACCTGGGTACTAATTTTTTTCTAACCTCACTCAGTTTTTCTACTTGTAGAAGGCATAAAAAGGTTCTCGGGTTGTCAAACTAAAACAGATCCTTAGTTGTAATTAATTGGAGTGGATAAAATACAACTATATGCCCCATTGTTGGTATTGGCGAAAAGAAGAAAAAAAACTAATGAAAATTATTTTTACGTGATAATAAATCAAGTCAACAGCAGAATTGTTAGACTCGGACAAAATTCTTTGTGGTAATTAGTTAATGTTTCTACTACGCTCTGAGTTCAAACCCTACCAAAGTTAAATTAATCTTTTATTCTTTTAGGTTCGTTAAAATAAAGGGTAAATTTTGGGAAGTACACCCGCACGTGTCTCACTAAGGAAAAAAACAAAAAAACTTTGGATTTTTTGAGAGGAATCAAATACCCTGACTTCCTAATGTGCCGCAAACCCCTTATTACATATTAATTTACATAGTACCAACTAGTAAATATATATTTAATAACGAACCATGTAATCCACATTGTCGAAAACGTATTTCTGTAAAATGTTGAGGGTGGGAAGTAAAATTTCCGAGGATTCCACCCCCTCCCATTTTCCGGACCCAAAAAAGTGTTTTATGACATATTATGAGGCCACCGTAATTCATTCAACGAAAAAAAAAATTACAATGATTCTGGGAGGGGAGGACAGTTTGCCACCCAACCTTTTTTCCAAACAAAAATAAGGGGCTTGCGACACATTAGGACATCAGGGCACTTGATTCCATGCAAAAAATCCGAGGTTTTTTTTTTTCTTAGTGAAACGCGTGTGGGTGTGTACTTCCCAAAATTTACTAAATAAAGTTCTAGTCAAATACAATGATAGATTTAATTGACTGTACCTTCTCTCAAAATGTTTGACATTATGACAATGTTAGAAATTAGTAAATTAAGTCAATGGGTGGTACTTCAACATAGATTCAACCATCTCGCTGTTGCAGTGAGGTCCTCCTCTATATTCTCCTATATTTAAGATGGGTTTTCACATGGCTAAAATATTGTAAACCATAAGGAGACTAGTCAGGTGAGTTGTCTTAATCACATGGCTGGTAGGTACTTGAGGTAGTCAAGGCTAAAAATCTTCAAGTTGTCTTTCTGTTTGTGAACTTCTCAAAAGCTTTTGACTGGGTACACTGAAGCAAAATGAACTTCAAGAAGTAGCAGCAGTTGTAATGATACTTTACAAGAGCTAAACTACAATCACCTAATTAAGACACACCAACTTCTTTGGCATCAGTGCAGATAGATGCCTAGCAAAGTGATATGCTTTCATTGTTCCTTATCATATGCCAGGACTATGTCCTTCATATTTTAATTGACAAAATTAAAAAACTCTGCTTCACTCTAACAAAGTTCACCCTCCTTCTTATCACTCAACCACAATGCAAAGTATGCTGATGATATTGCTCTCTGTAAAGACATCTTCTGCATGACCTTAAAAAAGCAGCCGATTTGGGTTTGTATGTCAATTCTACAGAGACTGTATATGTCTGCTACCATCAGGAAGGCTTAATAGGGAGAATTACATAAATGTAGGCTTCTTTGTATATTTAGGAAATAATATCACATCCCTAATTCATCTCTGCAAAAGCATGGGCTGTTTTTGATGGCCCTAGTATCATTTGGAAGTCATTTGTTACCTGATGATCTTAAGAGAAGGTTCTGAACAGTGATGGAATCATCTATTGTATGGGTCCACTGCTTGGACATTTACTAAATATCTGACAGCAAGGCTTACACCTGCCGTTGTAAATATCTCCTGGTAAAAATATCCTGCCAAACAAAGACTGTTTAGCAGTCCTTTCACAATCATTGATGTCTTTGGATAGAGTTGTATACAATTTGCTGGAGAGATGTATGCTGAGCAAGGACCCATTAGTGACATACTGCTTTGGACATCTTGATATGATAAACATGATTCAGTCACTCACAAAAACCTTCATGAACTAGCACTGTACTAACATGACCTCTTCAATGCTATGAAGGATTATTACTATTTCCATGTACTGTGTGTCCGTGTGTACATTATTTTTGTGTGTGTCTATGTGCACACACGCAGAGAGAGAGAGACACACACACACACACACACACACATACTCACATCCTACAGCTAATTTTAGTATTTTTTTCTTTTATTTGCAGGACTGAATTTCTATTGATATTTTGGCTGCTGTTTCTAAATCTCATCTCTTTTGGAATAATCATAGTAAATCTCCAGTTAATGGAAGAAGAAAAGAATAATGCTCAACAAATATATGTGTTCTATGATCGTACAGAAGAGTAACTAATGTTCTACATATGACCCTTGTCTTTCAAAGAATTAAATACAAGTTCTTAGAACCAAGCATTAAACATGAAAACAGATAAAGTAGTTACCTTTTCATCACATAAGGTCACTGACAGTTTGAAATCAAAGTTTTTCCAATGGCTACATTTAAAATACAATTGGTGGCACAGTTTTACAGAAACATATTACGTTATCTAGTTTTATAATAATGCAGTATTTTTAATTGTGCTGCCACTGTCAAGTTTTCAGAGTGGAATTATATATTACATGTGTGATCCTAATAATCTTTTACCCACTTTATAAACATCTGCTCACACACAAACAAACACACATGCATAATGTTTGCTATATTTATAAATGTAGCATGTCACATGACTTTTATTTTAGGAGATTGATGTTCATGTTTACCTTATGGTTCCCTTCTGTTTCAGTATTCACAATATACTATTGGCAAAAATGGTGAAAATATGCGTAATATAAACATGAATTTTGATGAAAATTTCAATGGCAGGTCTCTTAAAAAGAAAACTGTCAAAAGACTGTCAACTTATAAGCTGGAGTTCTTAAACTAATTAATATAACCATTTAGTTGTAGTGACAAAGTTATGCAATCTGAATGAAAATATAATATATATATTCAGCACAATAATCAAGCATTCCTAAAGCAAAATTTCTTTCCAAATGAAAACTTTATGGAAAGATTTTTTTCCCTACATGTTTAGTTTTCTTTTTTTCTTTTGTTATTTTGAAAATTAAGAAATCAGTAAACATAAATTTTCAACAATTCTACGTATCCTAGGTGTTTGAATAGTGGCCTTATATATGAAAATGTGCTCTTATACAAGTATGACTAGGAAATTTGTATTTGATTATGTACCAATATGACATATTCGTGTATGCGTGTATGTGTGTTGCTATACTCTATTATAGAATATATCTATAGAATAACTTTTTCATCCTGCTGTATTTATCAGTGCTTGTAAACAACATTTCTGCATATAGTCATGAACAGAAAAAGCAGAAAACAACCTGACATACACTGATTCATTTCTTCAATTCTTGAATAAGGATTTCATCAGCAGCAATGGTCTTTTTACTGTCCATGAACACTGCTTATAAAACCCACTATCATTAGGTGGAGTACAGTTGCTGATAAAAAATGAATTTAAAGATTAAAACTTAGCATGTCTGGATCTTTTCTGCCTTTTCTCTCTACAATATTGCATACACAAATCTGTTGTTTACAATCGTGAAAAAAATCTATAAATACCTTCTATGGTATAACAGAACAAATAGCAATGAAATAAAATGCTGCTAACGCACCACTAATTAATTTCTCTCTCTCTCTCTGTATGTATATATATGTACGTATACATGTGTGTGTGTATGAATATATATATATATATATCATCATCATCATTTAACGTCTGCCTTTCATGCTAGCATGAGTGGGATGGTTTGACAAGAGCTAGCCAGGCAGAAGCCTGCACCAGACTTCTGTAACTGTTTGGCAGGATTTTTACAGCTGGATGCCCTTCCTAACACCGACCACTCAGCAGAGTGGACTTAGTGTTTTTTATGTGGCACAAGCACAGGTGAGGTCAGTTTTAGCTAGGTTTTTACAGCTGGATGCTCTTCTAAATGCCAACCACTTTACAATGCAGACTGGGTGCTTCTAAGTGGCACCTGCACTGACAGAGTCACCAAATATTTGCAAGACAGAAAAATAACTGTTGAGAGATGAGGGGGCATTGGAGAAGGTGATCTTGTGTTGGATGATGAAAGGTTATAGTGAGGCAGAGAGACATACAGGTGTCTTACTGTAGAGGAGATACAAGGTTACCTGGCCGGAGAAAGAGAGAGAGAGATCAGGAATGAAGACCGAAGCAAATGCGCTGCTGCAAAGGAAATATGTGGTTACCCAACCTGAAGGAAGTGCAGGAGAAGGAGAGAGAGAGAGAGAGAGAGACAGCAGGATAGAGATGGTGGCAAAGTGCCAGGTATACACAATGATACAGTGAGACAGAGCATGGGTGGAACACACAGGTCAGAAGCTAGCAGAGGGCCAAGAGGACAGGTTTGGAGAGTGGGCAGTAAACCTAGTGCATGAAGTGGAAATGTGAAGAAGAGAAGAAATGTAGAGATGTGGTTTGTTGTGGTAGAGTGTGTGAGAAATTTTCTTAAGTGTGGGTGAGACACAGCACTTCTAGAACTCAGTTTCACTGATGTGGGTAGGTCTTCTCAAGAACTTCATATTGCCAGACATCTCAGTCCATTGTCATTTCCTTTGTGAGGCCCAACATCCTGAGATCAGTCCTTACCACTTCATACTATGTCTTCCTGGGTCCCCCTCTTCCGTGGGTACCATCTACTTTCAATGATCAGCACTTCTTTATGCAGTTGTCCTCTTTCATACGCATCACATGTCCAAACCAACATAGTCTTCTCTCTTGCATGCAACATTTGATTCTTCTTATGCCCAACTTTTCTCTTAATACATTTGCACTTTGTCATATATATGTGCATTGATGTTGCACATTCAATGGAGCAGACTACCTTCATTTCTCTCCGGTCTATGCATGTCTTCTGCATTCAGAGCCCATGTCTCATAAACTGTGGAGTAAAGCTGTTTGCACACAAGCATCATATAGCCTACCTTTCACTCTGAGAGAGAGCCCTTTTGTTGCCAACAGAGGTAATAGCTCTCTGAACTTCCTCCACCATTGCTAATTTGGTCACCTAGGTAACAGAAACTATATATGTATATACATATATTCAAATGTTCTAGTTTGTTGATGAAAAAGGAAGAGATTGCTTAATGTTTTAGACTCACACACACATGTATTTGATTATATGTAATATATAAATATATATATTGACAGGAAGGACTTTACCAGCAGTAAGAACATCCTACCGTAAAAATAATGCCTTAATAATAAGTATTTTGCTAAGTCATGTTAGAATATAAAGATAGATGTTAAATTAAGGAATGCATATACTTTTATGTATTGTGGGTTTTGGAAAATCCAATGCTTCACAGTTACTAGTAGTTTCATTCTTGGCAGAATTCTTAGACTGTGTGATTTTTTTTTCTTTTGTTAAATATCAGCTTATGATATGTTGGGTGAATGGGTGACCTTTTAACATCTCCAACCCCATTCTATTTATATATTATAATTATTATTTTTGTAATTACAGAACCCAACAGATTTACAAATTACATCCACATGCCAACTCAGATACCATCTCCTCATACAAAAATGTCTTCCTTCGCGTAAAGAGCAAAAGGTAAAGACCCTCTTTGGTCATGAATGACCATGGGATTGCACTTAGAAAGCTCCCCTTTGAGGCACAAGCCTGGGCAAGTTTGTTTGTGGAAGGCCAGCAGTTGCTCATGTGTACTGGTTTCCCCTCTTCAAGCTACCAATGTTGTCCAAGGAAAAGGCAAAAGCTGATACAGCTTGTCACCGGTGATGTTGCTACTCATTTCTACAGCTGAGTGAACTGGTGCAATATGAAATAAAGTGTCTTGCTCAAGGACACAACACACAGCCTGGTCATGATTGTAAGCCTGATGCTCTGACCACTGAGCCATGCTTCTTCACTCCTTCAAATAAATATGAATATAAATATAAACAAACCCCTCCAATAAGTAGACCACATCACACTTCTGAGTTAAATAGATACAACTTCCAGTTAACGAGAATCTTATAGTCTGAGGATTCCTTCCAGAGATAAAACTATTAGTTACAGTGAAGTAGGGAATTTTCTATTATCCACAATAAAATCATTACACTACAAATACATTGAAATTTGATGTAGTTGTATGTAGTACATAATGCTCAATAACAATCCCAAATGAGTTGAAGGCTATTGCTGAGTAGCTCAAAGTAGTTGAGTCCACTACTCAAATGTGTAGTACACAAAGCTATCAGGTACATATCCTACATCATGAGAAGAAGGCGGTTTGTGTCCAGCAGGACCTGAGAGAACATTTATCGTGTGACCTTCCCAATATCATGTGGTTTCCAAGCTCTCCTAATTTGAATCCCCTGAATACTTCATCTGTGGCATTGCTATGGTGGCAGAGACTGAACATAGCTAAGGACTTAAATGGCTTACATTAAGAGGGACATACATGCAGAGAAACTGAAACTGAATTGCACAATACACACGCACATAAAACATCTGCAGGTAGAAGACTGGATTCCATAGCCATGAGATTACATGTTTCAATGTATCCTAATTTCAGTGTTTCCTAACTTAAGATAGTAGAGTGTGATTTTAAGATAACTTGATTGCTATATCTAGCTGATCATGCATCCACACAAGGCTCTTCAGTTATCATAGGCTTCAAGTAAACTTTTGTTTTGTTGTACAATCCAGGTCAGTCATAGTCGAAAAGCTATGGTGAAAGATATCTAACTGCGACAATCTCATTATTTCTATATCAGGAACTAGAAAGCCTTTATTTAACCCTTTTGATACCAACCCACCTGAGACTGCCTCTGTTTTTATGATAGAAAGTTCCTGTTTTAGAAATGATCTTAATTAAAACCTTCCATCATAATAATTTATGTTCCAAATACTAGCTTAATAATGAGAAAGTTATTTTTATTAAATTCTCTTCATTATTTTAAAAATTTATTGAATTAGAGGTAATGTATTTCAACAGAAATATAATAACCAGTCAGGATATTTCAAGAGAAATGTGATACCAAAACAGTTAGGAGAATGAATTTGTGAGAGTTTTGCCTACTGTCTGAAGCTGGTTGATATCTACAATACGTCCATTCTATCATTTATGTAAATACATAGATTTCAGACAAATCTAAAATATGCAAAAGATGGTGTAAAATTGCATAATAACACAGCAAATATTTTAAAATATCTTTTTTTTTTTGGTATATATTAGCAAAATATTCTCATTTTAGTAACTGTAAATATGTATTATAACAAATTATGAAGCCATTTGCAGACAGTCAAAATAGTTTAGCTGAGAGAGAGAGAGAGCTTTACAGTTCTTGAGTTGATCCTAGGTTTATGGGGGTTTTAGTTTTTGTCTTGGAATTATTACTTGTCAAAATTTTTATAGTTTGCCTTACTTAGTTAAAGAGGGTGGTAGAAAGAGAGGTTTCCATGACATATATACATATCAACATGTAATCATTGAAATGTATAGATATAATGTATCTGCCTGTCTCTGTCTGTCTGTCTCTCTCTCTATATATATATTATGTGTGCATGCACACTTCTTCATTTGGATGTACAAGTGGAAAGTAAAATGCACTTAATACATCTAAGATTGTTTATTCATTTATTCAAAAGTGAAGCTTCAGATCCTTCATGAGTTTCAATGTATACCTATTATATCATTATCATCATCATCATTTTATGTCTGCTTTCCATGTTGGTATGGGTTGGAGTATGTATATATATGTAATGTACGTGTGTATGTGTTCTATATATATATATATATATATATATATATATATATATATATATGTGTGTGTGTGTGTGTATAATATACATGCACACACATACATCTAATGTCTTGGTACAAGCTTGTTTACATTTTTAAAAGTAGTCTTTTGTTTGGAAGAAAACTTTGAGGACCTGATGACTTATTAAGTTATTTGAAAACCACCCACTCTTATATCCTTCCTAAGCTGCCACATAAACTCTTGGTCAGATTGAATACATATTGATATGATTCTGTATATTTATTTATACATAGTATACATGTACTTGCTTTTTCTGTGTAAATCACTGCCTATGAATTTTACTTAGTCTCTTTCTCTTGACAGTAACCTTCATTAGAGTAAATTCCAACATTATTCTATTTATTTAATATGACAGAATATTAACATTAATTGTTTCATAGATTGATTCTATGAGTATTTTATCCCAATTTTAATAGTTTAACATTTTTTTTAGTTCTATTAATTATTATCTAAATAAATAATTCTGTTCTTGTTATCTTATATATACACCCACAAACAAATGTGATGATTTCTATGTATGTATATATGCACATGTTTATGATGGAAGTGCTTGAATGGACAGTAAGTATGCATATATTGTAAACTGAGCTTTCTATTTTTTAACTGTATTTCAGTTTTAAAAGAATGATGCAGAAAAATGTCTGTCTCTGCTTTATCTATGTTCTGAATACTATATATTTCCCAGGCCTATCTTCTAAATGTGATGTAATATGCTTTGCCGTTTTTTTCTTCTTGGTTTTTCTTTTCTTTTCTATTCTCCTTACATCATCTTCCAAAATATATGTATTTGGTATATTATTTAATTTGTAATTACTTGCATCTTTAAATCTTTCTTTTCTTGTTTTACAAAGAAAAATGCAACTTCAAACATAAAGGTAATATATATTACTTTTACAAAACCTGGTGAATAAACTCATAAGAAGGTTTAATATTGTCAATGCATGAGACTAAATACAACTTATTGTTCAAAATTTCAGTGTAATTATCAAAAGTAAAACAAAAAATCTGTACATGGTATTTTTTTCAGTTGTGATATTTTTATGTACATATGTAACAATACTACTATTAATAAAAACTATTCTGTAAATAAACTGTTTAAATGATAATGTAATGCTAAGATGGAAAGTTTTAGCATAGAAATATGGTTGTGGATTCAATGATATTTTTTATTCAATCAGATTTGATGTCTTTCAATATTCTTGCATTATTATTATTTTTATTCTATTAAAAAAAAAGTAACTATATTTGCTTTATCTAATAGATGTCAGGATAAAAATTTATAAATAAAATAAACTAAAATAGTTTTTACTGTAAATTTTTAATTAATATTGTAAATAATCTGGCATTGATGTGTGTGTGCAAAAGACTGTACTGGTACTGTTACTTGATGTGCATATGGAGGGTGTTAGTTTACATAACTAACACCCTCCATATGCACAACTTGTGGTTGAGGGTAACTTACAAAAACGTAGGATAAAGTGGCGAAAATCTATCTCAACAATCTGGACATCATGAAAGATTTGACAAAGAACTACAATGTGTGTCATTACATAATTATAGAGAAGACTTTCTCTCCTGTGCAAACAGAAGAAAACACAATTCAACATGTAGTAGTAATGGAAGTTGTGATATACAATGCCTACATTCGGGTCTCTCACCCATTATGTTTCTGTTAAGTCTACATCTGCTGCACTTCCTTCTTTCTTACCCCCTCATCTATATCTCACTCTGTCTCCTTGTCAGTCCCTCTTCCTTCTGTAACACTGCTTATACTGTTTTCTATTCAATCTCCTTACCAACATGTTGCTTTCTGTCACTGTTGCTTCTCCATTACTCCCACTCAAACCATCCTCTCACTTCTATTCCTGTTTTTTTTTTTTCAACCCCATTTGAGGGCCGGCTGAAAAGTTCATAGGTTGACTAAGATACTCTCATGGAATGTGACCAAATGAGGCTTATTTTACAGCATAGTCCCCCTTGCAGTCCACACACTTCTATCAGTGTTGCAGTGCTTGGATTCCATTGCTCAGAAAAGACATCAGCAGTAGATGTGACATCATCATCACTGTGATACTGGTTCCCAGCCAAGTGTTTTGCATGTTGGGGAACAGACAATAGTCAGGGGCCAAATCAGGATAATAGGGAGCCTGATCAACCATTTCAAAGCCACAGTCATGCACAGCAGCCATTGAAACTAACAACTTGTGTGCTGGATCATTGTCGATGAAATAAGACACTCTTTTTGTCAGATTTCCTTGGCGTTTGGTCTTGATAGCCTTTAGTAACTGTCTCAGCAAGTTGATATAGTACTTTCCATTGATGGTATGGCCCTTTTGAAGATAGTTAATAAACACAACCCCTTTCGCATCCCCAAAAATTGAGAGCATAACCTTCCCTGCAGATGAAACAACCTTGGCCTTTGGTGCGGGCAAGGAGGTGTGTTTCCACGGCATGAATTTACTCTTTATCTCTGGCTCAAAGTGATGTAGCCAACACTCACCCTGGGTTAGGAAATATTCTAGGAAACCAACTTGATCCACCTCAAACAATGTCCAATTTTCTTGTGATGTGATCAGCCTGGTGTGCTTTTGATCAGGTGTCAGAAGACGTGGCACCTCCTGAGCAGAAACCATCATGCTAAGTTCATTGTGTAGAATATTCTCAGTTTTCTCATGGGTTATGCTAATAGCGTTGGCTATTTGATTTATAGTCAATTGTCGGTCATCCATCACTACATGGTGAACACGATCAATGCTTTCAGTGGTGGTGGCAGTTGCAGGATGTCCAGACCTTGGGTATCTTCAAGACTCTCCCTTCCTCTCCTAAATTCAGCTGGTCAATTTTGCACAATTAATAGAGCTGGAGCATCATCCCCTAATGTTGCAACTGTGTCAGCATGAATGTCCTTGAGGGCTAAACTCTTTTTCTGCAGATACTTGATAACACCAAAATGCCAAATTTTGTCCATTTACAGAAATTGCTGCTAGTTATGTTTGAAGTCTTCCCTGAATAATCAGATGTCAGTTTACCTGGGAAGAAACAATGCAGTTATTAATTAGACGTGTTGAAATTAATGCATGCAAGATTTCATAGCTCTAGCATCACTCCTTCATAATCAGCCTATGAACTTTTCAGCCCACCCTTGTTCTCTCTCTTTCATCCTTTTGATTTAGCTCTCTCTTTGTCAGTAATTTTTGTTTCATTCACTCTCTCACAGTCTATTTGCCTTTTAGTCTTGCAGGGAACAAAGAAATATACCTAGAACTGATAATCTGATAAAATTACTCCATGTAAAGTGGTTAGCAAACAAAGACAACATTGAGTGAAGAGGACTCTTTAGTCTTGTTGAGGATATGACAACTTTGTCATGTTGATGCTGTAAAGTAGTTGGTATTAGATAGGTCTCTAACTATAGAAACCATGCCAACATGGAACATGAGCAGCATGTGGTCCCCAACTTATCTAGGAGGGCAGTAATGCTAAATGACTTGAGTGTGACCCATCCAACCAATGTCAGCATCGAAAGTTGACGTAAATTTATATATATATAATCATCATTTTTAACATCCACTTTTCTATACTTGCATGGTGCAGATAAAATTTATTGTGACAGATTTTCTGCAACAAGATGCTTTTCCTGATGCCAACCATCACCTATTTCCTAGCAAGGTAATATTTGCCCTAATCCTTTGAACATGAACGGTTCACTGACCAGACATGCTTTCATGGAAGATTGCACTCAAACACCAAAACATGAACATATGTATATGTACACAGACACAGATATCATCATCATCATTGTTTAACGTCCGCTTTCCATGCTAGCATGGGTTGGAAGATTTGACTGAGGACTGGTGAAACCAGTTGGCTACACCAGGCTCCAATCCGATTTGGCAGAGTTTCTACAGCTGGATGCCCTTCCTAACACCAACCACTCAGTGTAGTGGGTGCTTTTACATGTCACCCGCACAAAGGCCAGTCAGGCGGTACTGGCAACGGCCACGCTCAAAATTGTGTATTTTATGTGCCACCTGCACAAGAGCCAGTCCAGGGGCACTGGCAACGATTTTGCTTGAAAATCCTTACACATGTCACAGGCACAAGTGCCAGAAAGGCCACTCTGGGCAGACTTTAACTTCACTGCTTTAATATATATATATATATATATATATATGTATCATCATCATCATCATTGAACATCTGTTTTCCATACTGGCATATGTTTGACAGGAGCTGGCCACCTGAAGAGATGCCCAGGCTCTGTCTTTTTGGCATGGTTTCTGCGGCTGGATGCTTTTCCTAATGCCAACCACTTTACAGAGTGTATTTGGTGCATTTACACAGCACCAGCATGAGTGCATTTTGTGGCACTGGTACAGGTGCTTTTTATGTGGCACCAGCACCTGTGAGCCTGCAAAATTAGGAATGCTCAACTGGAGAGGGATGCAAGGGACAAACCTCTATGCAAGGACAACCGTACTTTTGCTTAGCTTGATGTGTCTTTTCAAGCACATACCAATTCTACTCAAGGTTTTAATCAACCTGGGGCTATAGTTGGAGACACCCAAGATGTTACAACAGTGGGACTGAACTCAAAACAATGTGAATGTGGCGCAAACTTTTTAACAACATAGCCATGCTTGCATGTATGTATATATATATATATATATATATATATATATATATATATATATAGTTATACAAAAAGGAGAAATAGCATAGTGAATATAATTTATTGGTTTAAAGCTGATGATTTATTTAAAAAATTCTCTGTTTCTTTTTATGTGTAATCCATCAGTTAATGAAGTTACTGATATGTGAACTTGGTTTAGGGCTTCAGAATAGAATATGTCAAATTTTTCAATTGGTTTGGCAATAATATTGATGAGAAAGGGATTAGAAAATGTCACTGCATGGTATTAATGCTCTGTTGATTGTGGAGTTAATCTCTGTAGAATTGGTTAATTAGTCCTTGACCAAACACTTCATTTCATGTTGTTCCAATCAACACAGCTGAAAACGAGCAACAACAGCTGGACTTAACATTGTACAGAAAAGCATCTCATCTGGAGGAACCTTTAAAGATAGTAGTAGCAATTATTTAAAGTTTACTTTCTGATACAAAAGGCTACACTGACATTTGTATTTAGGACAACTTTATGAACTACTGTCTACAAGGAATTATTATAATTCGAACAAATTCAAGTGTGTCATTATTTCTACAAAATCGTTTGACACCTTGTAATATACAGCTGAATATCTGTATAGCCATGTCTTCTAAACTAACAGGTGTAGAGTAGAACAATGAAATAATATAAATCAGTGATGCACAGTGGTTCATACCAAAGTTTTGATTAGTTCACAATGGGGTTACTACCTTCCTTTTTGCTCAATACTTTAAAAAGTATATTACGCTTAGTGGCCCATGAAGTTTTTCCTATAAATTTTATGGGCGCCTTTCTGAAAACTGGTAGTGCGTTACATTCAAAATCAACCCTTGAGTCATATTCAATAAAGTAAGTTAATAACTTTGATAACTATTATTTTGTAATTTAATTTAGTATTAGCTGACTAATTCTATAAAGAATCCCAAGGCATTAAAATACTAACTAAGACTGATACACACACTGTTGAGCGAAAATTTGATTTCGTTTCGTTTGAGCACCATTTCATATGTTAAATAAACAAAATGGCAGCTCCCATACACTTTTAAATTTTCAGGTTATGGTGTTTATATTTTACAGCTAATGATGTCTTCGACCAATAAGCGCTCGTCTCGATCAAGATCTTCTACACGAAGCTGGGACAGCCCGAAGTCCAATAAACACAAAACACCCCAACATGACAGTAAAATTAGTAGTCATCATTTTTCTAAGAAATACCGTACATCACACGATGACTCCAAAGAAAAGAGCACTAGTGGTAGAAGTTCTTCAAAGAAATTATCAAAGCATCCCAAATCACCGCCTGATCGAATTCTTAAACGAAAACGGAGTTCCAGCAGAAGCAGTTCCTGTAGTAGTGATGTAGGTAATTTTAAAAGATCGAAGAAAAGCAGCAAAAAATCGAGGTGATTTACTTCTATTTCACATTATAGCGACCTTGGGTTTTAGGTACCCTCGTATGTATGTCTCTAGAACCGAAGATCGTCAATATTTTAATATCTCAAGATAATCCATTTCCATAGTGGCCTTATTGTTATTGTTGTATTTCATATTCTCCAAGTTTTTTTGCCAGTAATTTGCTGAATGCTGCATACAACAATATTAAGTGGTTATAGGATAGTGGTACACACCTTTTTTTTTCATGCCATACATTGTTTTCATCATATCTCAGGATGTTATTACAGCCTTTCTACGATTGTCTGGAGCCAAGAGGTGCATTCAAAACAAATCGTTGACACACATCAGTCTTGTAGACTGTGGATAGTATTTGTGAATGACGCTGAAAATGATATGTAGGAAAATTACATACCGTCTTGAAAAACTTGAAAAAGTTCAATTAACTGTGATAATGCTTGCAGTTAGACGTCCCTTTAGAAATGTTCGAAAAACAAAATTAACAAGCAAGGGAGAGAACTCTAATACCAGCTAATGGACCTGAAAATGAGAACCATGCAGTTTCTACCTGTAAACGTAACTGCTAAAGCAACATATTTTAGTCTTAGATCTCATCAGTGAATCATGTTCGCCTCAGTTTATAGAGCATAAGAGATGATCAATTTATCTGATTCCTCTTATACTCAGTTTTTGTCTCAACACATTTGTATTATATCGTTCAGGCACATTAACAGTGTGCATCCAACGAAGCATGCTTGCTTCATTTCTCTCTTGTTTACTGAAATCTTCTGCGTTCAAAACCCATATCTCACATGCATGTAATATCCCAGTTCTAACACAAGTGTCATACAATGTACCTTTCATTGAAGGAAAAGACCTTTGTTGCCAGCAGTGGTAGTAACTCCCTGGGCTTTCTCCAGGCTGCTATACTCTCAGAGCAACCACGTCCTCAGTTAACTACATCTCGTAGTTAACAAAAACCACCAACTACTTCTAATTCGTCATCTTGGCATTTAAGAGAATCTGTATTTGGTGTGCTTATAATGCGTACTGCTCTAGTGCATCTATCACATATAAAGCTTATATTTTGTTATTTTGCCCTGTGATTCCACTACATCTCGTGTGCTCATAGCCTACAATGGACACAATGTATATACTACAAATGCTGTTTTAACTTCTTGATTCCAGAGTCATATGAAAAAACTTTACTCTAAATAACACTGATATCTTCTTTGATGAATCATCATTCTTTCTTTTCAAGATGTACATTCCTTGAATGTGCAAGAGTAAGTGAAAGAAATATTTCCACACATACAAGAAATGAAATATTTATCTTTAATTTAATCTGTAACATTCAATAAACCTTATTGTCATTGATTAAATTAAAAGGAGACATCAGTTCTACAGGATGTACATAATCTACCTTATTGAATATTGGTTTTCTAAAGCCCTTAAATTGCCTCCAGTGAATGGGGAGATTTTCTCTTGGTAATGATATTGTAGGGTAGGTGTGAGAGACTGAATCTGGCCAGTCTGGACATAAAACTGGTAGAATATTTTAGTTGGATATGAGTGGTTTAGATATTAAAAAGTTAAACTGAAAACAAAAGCAAGGAATGACAATTCTCATTTCAGTGGATTCATTTGTAAAAGTATTCTGCAAATCATTATCATTTCATCATAATTATATCATTATTAGTACTTGTACTTGTGAGATTGTCTTGTATCATGTAAGGGCACACTTTATGATATATTTGTACATGCAAGATGATGATGTCAAAGTGTGATGACAGAAAAAAGAATCAGGGAGAGTGGATGAAAGTTGCAAGAGTGTGTAAGGTGTGATGGGAATGATGGAGAGTAGTAGAAGTGGAGGTGGCCATGTAAAATGCATCTGAAATACATTCTCCCAAATCACAGTTTATGTGAATACCTCCTAATTTTTTTCCTAGGACAAAAGGATATAGAAAAGTTAAAATTAACCAACCCTGAGGAAATCTAACACCGATGATTTTTTTTTTTATCTTAAATTACAAATATTTGGATCTAAAGTTTGTAACTTGAAGTGTAAACCTGCCTTTTTATAATTTGTCAGTTCAAAAGATGTTTATGTATTTTAATATTCTCTTGCAGTTGAAAATAGGTGAAAAACATTTTCTGAAAGAATTTGTGCATTCCAAACCTTATGTCTGGAATACACAAATTCTTTGTATATATATGCATATATATGTATACATATATTGTATATATATATGTGTGTTTGTGTGAGTGAGTTTGTATTTCTCCGTGTTTTTATGTTTATTCTCTGACTGTAAACAAAACAACAACATCATTCTCAATATGGGTGGTTTTGTATACTTGCTGTCAACTGTGAAAGCATATCCAGGCTTCTTGACATGTTACAACATGTGTGATCTATGCAAATAAAAAAGCTCGTATCTATATCTGGAATGTTTGTTGTTCAATAGATTCAGGATTATTTCCTTACTTGGAAACAAGTGAGGGTTGGCAACAGAAAGGGTATCTGGCCATAGAAAACTGCCTCAAAGAATCCCATTTCACCCATGCAATGACAACAATTCTTTTTGTAGTAACAAATTCCAAATTTTGCCAGAACTATCTTTGAATAACAAAATTATAATATGTCTTTAGTGTTAAAAATATATTCATAAGGAAATGCAACATTTGTTTTTATATCTCACTTGGTCAGTTATACAACAGTAGTAACCATTCATGTTTTTTCACAATGATGCATGGCTCCATGGCAATGTAGGTATAAAAATATGGAAAAAAACAAACAAAAGAGAAAATCATAAAAGGAATGAAATATGTGTGCATATGTATGAAAAGGGTTAATTTGGTATTTTAATGAACTTTCAATATTTTAATTCTGCTTATTTGCTTTTTCAGCCACCATGATTCTTCAGAACAGAAAAAGAAACATAAAAAACATAAGAAAGAAAAGAAAAAGAAAAAAAAGAAAAAGAAGAAGCATAAAAAATCTTCAGGTGATGAGAAAGTGTCAACTGGCAAAGAAGATGCACAGAGCCCTCTGAAGACAACTGAGAAAGTTACATCACTGCAACCTGCTTCCAAAGTTAAGGAATCCCTGTCAAATGAAGGTGAGCTATTTGTATCTGATATTTGTATTTCTTAATGATTTCATCCGATTTATCAGATTAAAGTGTATATTAGCTTGTCTTCATAACCATTTAGTAAATTTTGAAATATACCACAATGGAACAGCCAGTTCTTGGTAAGCCAAATGGTATACCATTTCAATTCTCACTTCAAACTATTTTAGTTATTTTTATGATACCAAAGAAAGGCATGAACGTCCCAACTTTCCATTTTCTCATCTCGAAAATCACTTCTTGATATATTTTAACCTTACTATATCATTGTTAAGTACTGATACATCTTATATTGAAATGCTATAACCATTTCAACTAACTCCAGTTTGAGCTTAGTTACATCAGAACAGGATATTATTTAGGTGAGTAATATCAAGAGACTATAAGTAAATAAAGAGCATTAGAATTGAAGCAGTAAAATTTTGCATTAAACTTTCACTCAAAGTAATTCAAGTGAAACTATTCTCAGTTTGTAATGGAATATTAATATAAATCTTTGCATAAGTAAAAAGTTACATTGAAATGCAGTACAGGTAAATCTTAGAAAAAAAATTATGTAAAACTTTACAACACAACAAAGCTTTTAAAGCTATTTCCTTGTGTAAATTGGGGTTAGCTCTCTGGGTGTCCCATAACAACCTTCTCTATTTTACTCTTATTGTATACACTGAATGTAAGAACATAGCTTTAAATATATTCTTAACATTGTTCTATCCTAAACTGTTGAAATGATTTAATATTATACTTATTATCAACATATGAAATTAATTTGATGACAAACTTAGTTTGCAAACTTGCTTTAAGATTGTTTTGCAATTATATATTTGTTAGCTTTGTCATGATGTACATGTTATAAAGGTTTGGTATTATTTATAAGTTTTCATAGATTTTCCATTAGAGACTTATTAAAGTAGAAGAATTGAATAAATTTATTTATTATCACTCAGATCTACTCAACTTTATTGTCAAGGCCAACATTGTAGTTTTCCTTTTGTAGGTCTATGAATAACTGTCAGTTATACAATTAATGTGATTCAATCAACTTAACTATTGTACCTTGTCAAAAATTTCTCCTTATTTTACATTTCAGATACTTTATCAGCACCAGGCCCTAGCCCACGTATACTGAAACCTATGACAAAAGAAGAATGGGAAAAACAGCAAAGTGTGATCCGACGTGTCTATGATCCTACAACTGGACGGAATAGGTACTTATGTAAAATAAAACTTTAAGGATCTCTTTTATGCCGTTTTAGGTGCAAATATTGTACACAATGAATACTTGCTGGGGTTTGGTTGAAATTAAATTTATAATGCAGAGATAAGTCACCAGTTTCTCTTCATAAGAGAAGAGTTGTTATATATTAGCATTATATTAATATAATACCATATTATCATTTATATAATTTATATAATTTTTTCTTTGTGTAGTTATAAATAAATGAAAAGTAAACAAATCAAAATCGCTGACGTGGCTGATGACAGTATTGCCTGATTGGCACTCATGCCAGTGGAATGATGAAATCACATCCGAGCATGATCATTGCTAGGGCCACGGATTGGCTCCCCTGTCGGTGACACATGAAAAGCACCATTCGAGCGTGATTGTTGCCAGTGTCGCCTTACTGGCACATGTGTTGGTGGCATGTGAAAAACACCATTTGAGCGTCGTCTTTGCCAGAACTGCCTGACTAGTCCTCGTGCCGGTGGCACATAAAAGCACCCACTACACTCTCGGAGTGGTTGGCGTTAGGAAGGGCATCCTGCTGTAGAAACTTTGCCAGATCAGATTGAGCCTGGTGCAGCCTCTGGCTCACCAGTCCTCGGTCAAATCATCCAACCCATGCCAGCATGGAAAGCGGATGTTAAATGATGATGATGGTGATGATGATGATGATGACGATGATGATGATGATGATATTGCATATAAATAAATCATTAGTTGTAATACTAGAGGTAGGTTCTTTTTTAACATGCATAGGCAGATTTAGAGAAAGAATATTTATTTATACGTTTTATTACTGTCTCTAGATTAAGTAAGACCCCGATACTTAATTCATTTATATGCATATATATTTTTATTGTAAGTTATTAAAATAGCCAAAGATTGTCTTTGACCTCAACAAATTTGGATTAATATTATTTGCGATATATGGAAATATATTTCGATAGTTGTAGATGCTATTTACTTAATTATTTTGTCCGTTATAATTTTTTTTTCTAATTGAACTTGTTATGTAGTAGAAAATTTAAAGCTTGCGCTCCTAAACATAGATTTTTATATCAATTTTTTTGCAATCTGGCCATCCTTTCACACGGAATTGCGTCTGTCTTTTGAACCAAAACCCTGAAGAGACTTCTATAAATGGATATGAATTGTTTATAAATCAAATAATGTATATAAGTCGAAATAAATTGTTGGCTTTTTTGGTTTTTTAATAATTTTAATAGTATATTCATAGTATATTATGTTATATTATAATATATATAGATTGTTAGTTTTTCAATTGAATCTCTCTATTTAATTTATTGCTTATATATATATATATATGTGTGTGTGTGTGTGTGTGTTATTTAGTTTGCTCATATATAAGACTAATACTCACAAACGTAATAGAGCTTACAGAATTATAAATTGAAATAAATGAAGGTAACATCTCAACTGAGATTAGATTTGGTAAAAAAATTATTTCAATCACAAAACTTAGATTTTTAAATGCATAATATAATAAGATATAATAGTAATAAAGTTCACACAATGATTTAACAAATTTTCCTCTTTAAAATAGGCTTGTAAAGGGAGATGGAGAAATCCTTGAAGAAATTGTTAGTAAAGAAAGACATCAACAAATAAATAAGGTAAGCTTTTTTGTAGTCCACTTGAAATTAGAATATCAGCATGAAGGTGGTGCTCCAGCATGGTCACAGTCAAATGACTGAAACAAGTAAAAGAATAGAATAAAAGAATATGAACATCATCTTCAGTAATATTTTTACTTTTGTAAAACATGTATTTAACTGATGACCAGCCAGCAGTATATCTTTGAAAATGTTCAAGAAATTGAAACTTCTTTATAATGGAATGTCATAAATAGTCATATTATATGCCTTATAGTATTTTCCTATGTTCTTTGTGCAACTCCTCTTGTTCTTGATTTTACCTTTCATTCATGTATTGGGTTAGTAAAATTCACAATATCCTCCTCCTGAAAATTTGTGATGTATGCATGAAATCATTATTATCTCTTCCCTTCTTTTAGTTTATGTATTTGTATTCACTCTGATGAAGCTCCGTGTACTAGATTGGATGTGCTATAAAGATGATGAATATTATTCTCATAATTTTCTTTGGAGGCACCGACTGACATTGGTAGCAGAAACAGCTGTGAGCAATGTTAAAGTTTTGTATTAAAAAATAATTAACTGATGGTAGTAAATTTGTTTGTTGAACAAAAGTTTTCTCCATTTTCTGCTTATTTAAAATTTGATTCCTGATAAACTCGTTTATTCTGTTATTACCTGTATCCTATGAGCATAGTATGCTTGCATATCCTTGCCCAGGGTTAACTAGGTAATTTATACCAGTAGTAATAATGGATATTTTTATCCCTTAGATGGTTATTCCGACCACTAACTCTAATTTAATTTGATCCTTGAGTATGTTACAGGTTACTGAAAAATCAGCCAATTAGATTTAAAACAAAAACAAACAAAAGTATTGATCATTAATAGTAGACCCATACAAGAAGGAGTCACTTGTATCTTGCATGCCTTATTGGGTTCCTTATGACTTTCTGGACAGCTTACCACTCTTCTCCAATCTTTATTTCCTCTCCATCATTGTAAATTTATTGGGTTAGCACTATTGGCATCAGCTTCTAAACTGGTGTGTAATGCAACAGCAAGCTGAGCTGTTTGCCTTTTCCTTTTGTCCTTAGTTTTAAATAATATCCATATGGTTCAAAAGGGTCTGCTCTGGCCAATGTAGATCTTGTATCACATATTGATTCTAATTTATTTAAGGCAAGTCAAAAGTCTATCATTCTCCTCTTTACTAGTTATATGGAGTAATATTCCAATTTCATCTGGAAGTCCATTAGACAGGTTTGCTTATGGCAAACAAAAATAATGATAATCATTTTTTATAAGGCTAAAAATTTCTAGGAAGGGCAGTCAATTAAATCAACTCCAGTATTTAACTGGTAATTTATTTAATATGTAAGGATGAAAGGTAAACTTGACCTTTGATATCTTATGCAGGCACAAACACATTTGAGGGAAGGGGCAGGTGATGGCTTCAGTACATGACTGATACTTATTTTATTGATCTAAGCATTCATTCATATCATTGTAACCAATAATTAACAAAAATATGTGATTCTTGATTTTGTTTGAAATCAACTATAATAACTTAAACTTTTCTTTACCATTTACAGCAAGCAACAATTGGTGATGGCTTGTATTACCAGTCCAAAATGGGTTTACAAAAATGAGGACATTAACATTATTTGCATATTATATTTATTCTATTGAATAAAATTACACAGTATTAAGATTTATATTTGTGTCTTTCTTTACCTTTGTGACAAATGTAGTAATTTCTTTTTAAAGCCAAGTTTACTTTGTAACAAGGGTATATTTTGGTTGGTTGATAGAACAACAGAAGCCTTTGTGAAATTCCAAATCCAAAATATTTATTATTATCAAAAATGTCATTTCAATGACCAACAGAAAAACAATATTTAAGCCAAATGAATCAGATTGTGCATGTTGATGACAGATGTGTGTGTCAGTAATGATAGTAGGAATGAGTGGCATAAATTCTTGCAGCAAGTTGGCTTGAGCCGTGTCTTGACAATTGACTAGCTACGAGGTGCACCATCTATATATAGTCAATATCTGTCAAAGAAAAGTCACCAAAGGCAAAATCATTAATGAGATTTTTATGTATTGTTTATCCAAAATATACTGGAAATCTGATAGAATCTGTAGATTCTGTTTTTTTTTCCACTGGTCAAACTAGCCTTTGATAAAAACAAGTTCTTAATCTGTTTATCAAAATGCAAATAAGTTAGTCTGACTTCAATCGTCTTATTACCTCTGCCAAGGAAGGAGGTTATGTTTTCATCAGCGTTGGTTTGTCCGTCTGTGTGCAAAGATGACCCGAAACTTGCAGGAAAAGTTGGTAATGACACAAGGAAGTGATCTGGGGATTTTTATGGATTCTTGAAGGATTTTTCATGTTATATTTACTTTACGGTCTTTGATTATCTCCCTTGAAAACATGTTCATCATCGTTTCTCAATTCGTAATTTTACTTGCGTATCTATCTTGAAATGAGTTGCTTGGTGGAGGATGACATGACAAGCCTTGACTATTGGGATCGACTCAAAAAGCTCAGGCTTTGTTTCCTCCACCGCCGCTGTGAACTCTATATCATCTTTATGATGTGGAAAATATTCCATCAACATTACCCCTCTTTAAAATTCATCCGAGGCTTAGCCCCCGTGCCATCCGTCCACTACAGAAATGTTTGTGTCGTATCACAACACTATGACAGAAGTATTTCACCTCAATTGGCCCTGCTCTCTTCAACCTCATGCTAGGCACACATAAAGGAGGAAAGTGACTTCACGGCATTCAAATGATCCCTAGATGATTACCCCCAACAAATACCAGATAAACCACCCACACCGAGATATGTCTCTGAAAACAATAACCCTCTGCTTGAATGGGCTGACTGTGTATCTCTTCCTGGCAGTGCTATTAAATTAGACATGGCCTGAGTCAACTTCGGCCGAAACTTATCAAAGAAATCTAATCTATGCTGTAACCTTTCAATCACAGCATGACAATGTGGGTAGAGGTTGATATCTTAACATTTCTGATGGTCTTAAGTATAAAAAAAATTATTAAAGATTTATATAGAACTACATTCAGAGTATGTCTATATGCTATTGTGTTTAGACTTGATTTCTATCCTCAAACTGTTCCGTTTTGTAGATGCAATTTTCTTTATTTTAACAAAGCACTCCGAAATTAGAAAAATCAAAAATCTGCAACAATCTCAGTCCCGTGAGTATCGGATAATGGATTTTCAACTGTGTAAAGAAATTGATTGTGGTGATTGTAGTTTTGACTTTTGCAGGCATTGGTTTGGGAAATTGGGCGATTTTCAGCATGCATGTATATGAGTGCATAATGGGAGGCAAGGTTCACGATATCGGCTGAATATCGCCTTCTCCCATAAATTTTTGTTCTTTGCGTTGTTTCAGGCTCCAGCAGGCGAGGAAAGAAGTCTTAAGTAAAATGCAAATTCTCAACCAGTCTTATTTACAAGTTACACAGAAGGTGAAGTGTGTTGCTCTCAGTATGCCATCTCAAGCTGTGTGCATTCGTTGTATCTTCATTAATGCAGGCCCATTACCTCTGGAGATATGACATGCAGACAGGACTAGCCTGGAGACCCAGCCAGTGAAGTGTGTTCAGCAAGTGCTTGCGGTGAAGAAGAGAGATAATCTATTTGCTGGGCCCTTATATTCAGTTTGCCATCATGAGCCTTGTGATCTCGCGCATGGCAAATGGATGCAGGTGAGGTGTTGCTCCAGTCTTGGAGATGGCAATGGCTGCCGTGAGCTCTCATCCAATATGGCGCTGACTGCTTGTGCCGCTACAGGTGGAAATGAGCTGCTTGGCGCAGGTCTGCGCTCTCCGAGTGCTTTTCTAGTCTATTGTTTTGTTCTTTTTTACATCTGAACAAAATAATTTGGGGTTGATTCTTAAGTAGTGACTTGGTGTTTGGGACTCAGCCAATATTACTGCTACAGAACTCTGCTGTCAAGTGGAATGACTGGAAGCAGCAAATTAAATGAAATGAGAAAAGTGCAGTAAGCGTAGATTTAAAGTGTGTTCAGGTATGTGCATTAGAATTGGTGAATACAGGAATAGGAGTGCTGGTTAGATTGCATAGATGACAAGTAGGTGATCTCACAAAAAAGAGTATTAACAGATGCTTTCCATGCATATTGCAGTACTGTTTTACATGTGAAATACTGTAAAAGCTTGAGGTGTGAAAACTTGCATAGCCAGGAGTGTGAAAAATATGCAAGAGAAACCAAACATATGGTTGAATATTAGGGTACTTAAACATATAAGGAAGCAAAATATGATAGACTTGAGAATATATGTATTTACGTGGGTCAGTTGTGTGTAGCCAACATATACTAGGTGCCTGAATTTCTGTTAAATGAATGTAAATTTATCCATGTTGGTGAGTATGCAATGTATACATGTTCAGATATATGTGTGTGAGAGCAGAAAAAAAGGTGATATCACATAGCAGTATGCAAATATTATCTTGAAAGTAACACACTTTTTAAAAACTACTATACTGCACATAGTAAGCAGCCAGTGCACTCACTGATCTGATCTTATGCTTGTCAGTGGAGCAGATGTGAAAACATCAGAGTAAGAACGTGCTGATGCAGTTGGAACAGGTGGTAGGGTTGATTTAGAGTGAGCCTTCTTTAGGCAATTTGTGTGAATTGGTTTTCTCAAAGGCCTGAAGCCATCCCTCTATGATATACCACAGCAGAAATAATAGCTAAAGCTCTACTTCCTCATTGACTTACATGTTTTCACACACCTACTACAATTACAACAAATTACATCAGTTTCAGTTCAGCCTTATCCCAGAATTGCCGTGCCTCTAAGGTTGTAAATGATCTTCCTCAACTGCTTACTATCCTACAATCAATAGTATGGTTGAACGATTCATCACCTGTGTAACTACATGTCACGTTTGCCATCAGTTGCTTTGTGTTCTCAGAATATCACCACTTATTTTTCACCTGATATTAAACAATGGACACTTTTTTGTGCAAAACAAAACTATTCAACCTCCATATTCACGACCCTCCAAAGTCCTCAGCAAAATATTAACATCCATTGTCCTGGATATTCTTTTCTACTCTAGGCACTAGGCCCGAAATTTTTTTTTTTTTTTGTGGGGGTGGCAGTCAATTACATCGATCTCAGTATGTAACTGGTACTTAATATATCGACCCCGAAAGGATGAAAGGCAAAGTCGACCTTGGCGGAATTTGAACTCAGAACGTAGACAGACGAAATACAGTTAAGCATTTCGCCCAGCACGCATATTTTTGTCCTGGATATTAACAGCAGAAAAGGCTTCGTGCCCTCAGAGAGAAATACATCAAGGCGATGTGATGTATTTCCCTCAGTGAGTGATGGCTAGGTTTGGAATGCGAAGCATATGTGAGAGGTTTGTAATTAGTGTAGGTAGAAAACACAAACCTCTAGCATGCACTGGAAATGTTTCATACTGAGGTATACCACTAGCAATTCTTGATTAAAAGTACTGTTTCATTTCAACCAGTTTAAGTTGCTTTGAGAAAGAAGAAAGCAGGTGCAAAGTACTATCAATGCTCTGCTGAAGAATGCCATCAGCATCAGCATCTGAGTGGTGCATCAGTCCTCAAAAGAATCAACATGGTGACATCAACTAAGAACATAAAGTGATAATAAAAATTGATCAGGCTGAAAAACTCTCATTGTTTTCTGAATGAAGTATGAGTGGGAAAACCTTGCAAATCAAATGACTACAAAGTTCCCTAGATAGCTTAATTTAAAGTTTATTGTCTTTGTAGAAAAACTCTAGATTTTCAACTATACTTTTAGTCTTTATGTCATTACATGGATTGTTTGCTATATATTGCAATGACTATACTGTTGAGGCTATAGAGTATCACCTATTACACCCATGAGACAGTTATAATAGTAAAAATTTACCATATTCATTTTTGTCCTAAAATGAATGATATGCACTCATTATATTTATCAAATAAAATAATTGATATAAATGATTTTAAAAGAGGTGAAAGAAGATTTCTATAAAGCGAAAATCAAAGTTGTGTTCGGTTATTCGTAGATTAGTGAAATGAAAAGGAATTGATTACAACCATACATTACAGACAATTGTTTTTACTACATTGAAATTCCATTTTACTCAATTATTACACCGTACTTAATTACATAAATATTCCACATTAAGATACAAATCCCAAACCGAAGAAAACAATCATGAGCGAATAAAAAAAAAAGAAAGAAGAATATCAATTCAATCGGTTACAGTACACAAGGATCAACCCAACCTATTTTGGGGAATTTGTTTCGTACAGCACCGTTTAAAAGGGAAATCACTTACGATTTCCTCATATAAAAACATAACGTGAATTTGTGTAGACGAAGTTTCTGTCATGAAATTATTTCTTCGCTGAAATACATTGAAACTGGACTATGGATTCCAAAGTCAACGATCCGTCTTTTAACCCATCTGAGTTGACAGTAAATAGACCGAAACTGACTGAAGATGACGAAGCACTTCTTAGGATGCAAGAAATGTTTCTTTCTTCTAAACATAATCCAGCGGCTACAGTGGTTAAAAATTCTAAGTCGCACAAGCCTGATATTCAAAACAAACAGGCTCCATTTAAAAGAGATGTCGTTGATATGCAACAACCTTTTACATCAGATTCGACACAAACATCAGTTCCAGCAAAGAAAAAATCTAGGTTTCAAGAACAGAAGAAAAACAGGTAATATCGGTTTTCAGAAATGCTTTTTAGTATGGAATAACGAAGCCCAGTGAGGGTTATTTGTTATGTGTATGTATATATATATATATATATATATATATATATATATATATATATATATATATAGGTAATCTTCAAGTTTAGGGGGATAAAAAAAAAAAAAATATTCAAGGGAAATAACTGAACGACTTACCAGTATTATCCGTTTTCTTCTAGCTGTTTATAAATAAATCACATCCTAATCCTAACCCTAACCCTAACGTCAATCAAATCACGTTTGTGATTTATTTATAAACAGAGATGTACGGAGAATACTGGTAAGACGTTCAGTTACTTCCCTTGAATATTTTTATTTATTTTTTTTATCCCCCTAAACTTGAAGATTACCGTATATAGGTATATGATAGGATTCTCCATGTTTCTCCATTCTCCACTTAATATATATATATATATATATATATATATATATATATATGTATATAGTGGCTGTGTGGTAAGTAGCTTGCTTACCAACCACATGGTTCCGGGTTCAGTCCCACTGCGTGGCATCTTGGGCAAGTGTCTTCTACTATAGCCTCGGGCCGACCAAAGCCTTGTGAGTGGATTTGGTAGAAGGAAACTGAAAGAAGCCTGTCGTATATATGTATATATATATATATGTTTGTGTGTCTGTGTTTGTCCCCCTAGCATTGCTTGATAACCGATGCTGGTGTGTTTATGTCCCCGTCACTTAGCGGTTCGGCAAAATAGACCGATAGAATAAGTACTAGGCTTACAAAGAATAAGTCCCGGGTTCGATTTGCTCGACTAAAGGTGGTGCTCCAGCATGGCCGCAATCAAATGACTGAAACAAGTAAAAGAGTATATATATGTATATAATACAAATGATATATGAGCATATGCATGTATACATACATATATGTACATACCTACATCTACATGTATATATAGATGCATATCCGGGTACAGGACGTCAAAAAAGGAACGGGAACATAAAGCACAAAAACGGACTTTTTTTACGGACAATAGAACGAACACATAGGAAAACAGACGAACCACTTATGGAACTTTTCCTTCATCAGCTGCCTCTATTCTAAACTAGGCGTTTCGAAGATGAAGCAGAACGCGCTCTTAGATCTCACTCACCCCAACAAGTCTTTGCAAGCTGAGTTTAGTTTTCCAATGAAGGAAGGTTGGCATGGGTGCCAGTCGTTGAATTTGGTTCAATTTTGATTTCGATTTCGATTTCACTTGCCTCAACAGGTCTTCACAAGCACGGTTTTGTATCCAAAGAAGGAAAAGTACGCATAAGTGGGCTGGCTACACCCCTGGTAAAGGCCTTGGATAGAGGTCTCACTTGGCTTGCCGGGTCTTCTCACGCACAGCATATTTCCAAAGGTCTCAGTCAGAAGTCATTGCCTCGGTGAGGCCCAATGTCCGAAGGTCGTGCCACACCACCTCATCCCAAGTCTTCCTGGACCTACCTCTTCCACAGGTTCCTTCAACTGTTAGGGTGTGGCACTTTTTCACACAGCTATCCTCATCCATTCTCGCCACATGACCATACCAGCGCAATCCTATCTCTTGCACACCACAACTGATGTTTCTTAGGTTCAACTTTTCTCTCAAGGTACTTACACTCTGTCTAGTATGCACACTGACATTACACATCCATCGGAGCATACTGGCTTCATTCCTTGCGAGCCTACACATGTCCTCAGCAGTCATGGTCCATGTTTCACTGCCATGTAGCATGGCTGTTCGTACACATGCGTCATACATACTGCCTTTTACTCTGAGTGTGACGCCCCCTTGTCACCAGCAGAGGTAAGAACTCTCTGAACTTTGCCCAGGCTATTCTTATTCTAGCAGCTACACTTTCAGCACACCCTCCCCCACTACTAACTTGGTCACCTAGATAGTGGAAGCTATCAACTAAGTCTAGTTTTTCTCCCTGGAATGTAGTCAAAGTTGTTTTCTGCACATTTTCAGTGTTTATTGCTCCTGAACATCTGCCACATACAAAAACTAACTTCCTAGTTAATCTTCCTTTGATATTGCTGCACCTCTTATGTGTCCATAGCTTGCAATGGGTACATCTTATAGAGTTTCTACCTACGCCTTTTCTACAGATCGAGCAGGGCCATCTACCTGAAGGGGTTTGTGTTTTGTCTACCTTCCTACTTATTAGGACTTTGGTTTTAGCTAGGTTGACTCTAAGGCCCTTCGATTCTAGTCCTTGCTTCCACACCTGAAACTTCTCTCTCTCTCTCTCTCTCTCTCTCTCTCTCTCTCTCTATATATATATATATATATATATATATATATATATATATATATATATATTGTGTGTGTCTGTGTTTGTCCCCCCAACCTTGCTTGACAACTGATGGTGGTGTGTTTACGTCCCCGTAACTTAGCAGTTCGGCAAAAGAGACCGATAGAATAAGCACTAGGCTTACAAAGAATAAGTCCTGGGATCGATTTGCTCTACTAAAGGCGTGGCCTCAGTCAAATGACTGAAACAAGTAAAAGAGTAAAGAATATATATATATATATATAGTATGTATATATATATGTTCTTTTCATTGGTACTTTGATATAAGATTCTCATGGAAAAACATCCTGCACATCAATTAAATCAGAACTAATCCCTCTTATCAGAACTAATCCCAATTTTTGTATGTGTTGATGAGGCATGATTAACATCTTGTATTTTTTCTTACTGTTTCATTTTTGTCTGGGACAAGTAATGCTGATAAAGACTATCCACTAATTGGATAGTTGTGATTGTTTGTATCCTTCATATCTTAGGAAAGAAATATTCAGGAGTATAATTTTGTTCTTGCTATACATTGAATCCTACTCTGTTCCCTCTGAGAGAGTTAATTAACTACTTCCTTATATCAGTATAGTATCTTTAAATAATTAAAAGAAAAAATAATCTCCCAATAATATAGGTTAAATAATACAGTAATTTATTTTGTATTTTTTAGCTTTACTAATGATACCAAACCAAATCAGGCCACTGTTACTGGAGATACCAACTTGGATAAAGGTAGTGTTGCTAGAGTATTGAGCAGCATCATTGAAAGAGATACTAAACATTATGTTAGCTATGACAAACCGTTTTCCCTTGATGGATTTCCAAAAGCTCCAAGTCTTCAGATTGGAAAGAAATTTGATTCTACTTCAGCACCACAAGCGAAGAAAAAAAGTTTATTTGCTCAGCAGTTTGCACAACAGCCATGCAGTGATTTCAGTATCTCTAATAAACCTATCTATGGAACAGCTTCCACCAAGTGTAATCTAGAATCTAGTTATACCTCTCATCAGAGCATTGTTACTGGTTTTGGATTAAGTGCCAGCAATGCTGAGAAGGAGGCAAAGGCAATTCATGCAGAAAATGTAAATAAGCTTTCTGGTATGACAGAAAAAGAGATTTTGATGGAACGGCAAAAGCTTCTTTCTATGTTAGATCCAAGTTTGATTAACTTCTTAAAAACTAGAAAATCTGAAAATCTTGATTCTGAGACTACTTCCACATCCATTGAGAATAAAGATGATTCAGATAAATCTGAATTGAAACTTGTGCACAAATTAAGTAAAGACGAACTTCCTGTGAAACCTGACAGCCAACTTGTACATATGGACAATGTTGAATATGAAAAATTGGCTTGGATGAAGGATTTACCTCCTGTTAATGCCCGTAGTACAAAAGGGAAACCAGCTCGGTTTGACTTTCAAGGTTTTATTATTCCTGAAGATGCTGAGATACCTGTTGATTTAGGTCTTCATCACCATGGAGAAGAAGCAGAACGTGCTGGTTACACTCTTGATGAACTTTTTCATCTTTGTCGTAGTCTTAACTCACAACAACGTACATTTGCTTTAAAAACATTAGGTTGCATCATTACTAATGCAAAAAGTGGCATGTTTGAGGAAAGTATTGAAGGTGCTATCATTCCTTCTGTTATTAATGCAGGAATAGTATTCCTTCTCAGGTGGGCTCTTGATGATAAAATCACAACTGTCCTCATTTCTGCAGTCTTTTGTCTCCATGCTCTTTTGACCAATAGTGCAGATGAAAACAGTTTGCAGTTTACATTCTGTTGGTATAGAGGAAGGGAGGTGGCTGCTCACCAAGTTGCTGAAGAAACCTCTAATGCAGCAAAGGAAAAGTTAGATTTTCTTGAAACAGTAGAAGTAACAGATGCTGATGAAGTACAAGCAGATGTTGTGAGGGCTCTTGTCAATCGTATGAATTTGCTCCCTCGTCTGCGTTTTCTGCTTGAAGTTTGGGATATTTCTCCAGAGTCCATCAAGTGTATTCTAGAAATTTTATCTAGAATTTCTCATCATTCAAAACAAGACGCATATAATGTTTATAAATGTCCAAGACTGATGGAATTCATTTTTAAAGAGCTTTTACCTTCAGTTTGCTCTACTGATGATAAAACTGTTTCCTCAATTATTAGCACTCTAAAGCTAATAAAAGTTCTCTGTCAAGCTGGGAGAAGCATGGCAACTGATATTGTTACTAAATATAAGCTTATGGACAAATTGCTGTTGTACATTGCCCCACAGCCTTCTGAAATGAATCTTTCAGAGAATGTAGCAGATGAATTACAAACTGTGTGTTATAATATATGGCAAGTGTGTCTTTCTTATGGACTCACTGGACATTATTATTCTGAGTTTTATCCACAACTAGTAACCAATATTCATATTATTTTAGCACAATATCATAATACAACAAATACTCCATTTCTGCGAGAATCTGCAATTTTAGGTGTTTTGGAATCTGCTGTACAACTAGCTGGGGCTCATTCTAGATATCACCAAAAATTAGCTGCATGTAAAAGGCAGAAAGATTCACAAGAGCCTTATAAAATTGAAAGTTTAATAGTTCCTAGTCTTCACTGGACTCAAGTCTTGAGTTTGATTGATACACTGGAAATTTTGTTTCAATCTTTATTACAGAATATTTCTGAAAAGTATCATTTAAAAAAATTCTCTCTCAATTTAGCAACTTCTGTCATCAATTTTGTAGCATCTTTTTATGAAATATGTCCTCAACAATCTGATTCTAATGTCACTAATATTCTCACCCACTTAGAACAGCTATGCAATTCTGTAATTTTCCCACTTTGGTCAACATTAGGTTTCCGGAGTATCATTGCATCTCTTTCTTCTCATTCTAATATATTGAATCATCAGATATTGTTGAAGACAAAGCAGCCTAAAAATTTACTTGACTTGGGATGTCAGAATCTTATTGATGATTCCAAAACATTACCAATTCTTGTCATTAGTACTCCTTTTGGTTTTGTCACAGCATTATTTCGCCTTTTCAGTGTCATTGGTTCTCTTCACAAAGGTTTGGCTGACAAATTTTCTGGTTTAATTGTCAATGATCCTGATATAAGAAGTTATATGACAGCTGTTGTTAAGACAAAACCTACTGCCACTACATTCCAGCACAATTATTTTACCAGATTTGAAAACCACTGTCAATATTTTCTGCTGAGGACAATTTCAATGTCAACCTTCAATGAAGTTGACACACCATACTTTTTATTGTGTCATCAACTTTCCCTGCTCTTACTTACCAGGTTACATGATGGAGATGAACACTTTGCTCATGATCTTCTATCATCATTGATTTTTAATAGAAACTTTATAGCATTAGGTTCTGATGTGGATTCTTCTACTCACCAGTTGTCTTGTTTAAGTATATCTGACGGCAGTGGTATGGTATGTTCTAACAGCCAGTTAACTGAAGACATCAAATTCAAACTTTTGCAGCACAGCATCTCATCTTTAAAGGACATCCGTGCTAATTATTTGTCCTCATTTTCTCAAAAGGAGTCTGCTGTGTTGCATTCAAAAGCTCAGTGTTTTGCATATGTGGAAGAAATTCACAGTTTTCTTGTAGGTAAATTAGGAGAAACCTTATTACCCCGTGACTGGATATTTATGCCCCTTGTTCATCAATACAGTCTTTCTAATTCCTTACCAGAAAATGAACACGAACAATGTAGTCCACAGCAAATTAATAAAATTACACATGCTTTAAAGTTCATATACTTGCTTGAGACACAGCGACCGTCTATCATGGATGGTTTATCAGCTTCTCTTAAAATATCACGACTGATGTGTGTCTATCTTACAGATAACAATATTTTTCTTGAACCTGTTGTCCGTTCCTATTTGGCTGGTTTGATGCGAATTTACAGCAAAGAAAATATATTGGACAGTATGAACTTTGATGAGTCAATCCCTGGTCTTTATTCATTTTATGACTTTTTCATTGAATTTCTTAAGCAGTACACATCTGTATCATTTGGTGACTTTGTTTTTGGGAGCTACCTGCTCCTTCCATTGCAACAAATGCACAATGTCTTCTTGCGTAAAGCTATTTGGGAAGAGAACAGCACTGTGCTGCGCACACTGAGAGTCTCAATACAAGACCATCTTATACCAATTCATCGATACCTTGTTCCTGAAGAAACAAATCCTGAACTTTTGAAACTGTTAATTTTGGCTCTCTTAAGAGAGTCAGTCTCAGAAAAGTGGTGCCCAGTGTTATATCTTATTACTGTACATCACTGTAATAGATTCATGTTCCGGCAAGATGGATATGAAGATAATCTGAGGCAGTTTATGTTTAGTCATGTTCTGAAATGCAGCAATAGTCAACTGAAAGAACATCTGTTACATTATAAAATGTATAATGCAACTTCAAATCATCATATTGAACTTTATCAAAATCTGCCACATAATCGTAAGTCTCTCTTAGAAAAATACTGTTGAGTTGTTGTTTAGCCCCAGGTCTACTTTAATCCAGTGGACCTATGATTTACTGATAATAAATTTGTTACATTAAAAAAAATTTGTAACTAGAGTTTGAATACAATAAACAGAACAATTTTTTGTGAAGTTATGAAGTATTTTATTATGAAAAATAAACATCAAAATATTTTTATTATGAAAAATAAACATCAAAATATTTTTATTATGAAAATTAACATTTTTATTCATCATTTTGCCAAAAAGTAATCCCTTTGTGCTTAACCCTTTTATTACCAACCTGCCTGAGACTGCCCCTAGTTCTAGGATACAAACATCCAGTTTTAAAATGGTCTAAATTAAAATCTTCCATCAAAATTTCATGCTAACTTAAGTTCCAAGCATCAGCTTAATAATTACAAAAGTATTTTATTAAATTCCTAATTATTTAAAAAATTAACTGAAACCAAGGGAGTATATTTCAGCAGAAATATAGTAATGAAATGGTTATGAAATCATTTTGAAAAATCAAAATCTTCAATTAATGACCATTAAATCATTTAAATGTTGATGTCTAAATCTTGATTAACTCAACTGTCACTAGTAACCATGCAAACTAACCAGAGGGAGGGCTATACTTGATGAAATGGAGTTGGTGATATACTAGTTTTACAGTACCTATTCTTAATAGCAAGTGTAGACCACTTCTGGCCCACTTAACCTTTTTGCATTTAAACCAGCCATATCTGGTGAACATCGTCTCCCTGTTTTATGTTCAAAGTGGCCAGATCCTGCCTCTTACATCTACCTTATGATATTCTAAAAATAAACAGTAACGTAGCAGTTCAGCAAAAGAGACCGATAGAATAAGTACTAGGCTTACAAAGAATAAGTCCTGGGGTCAATTTGCTTGACTAAAGGTGGTGCTCCAACATGGCCACAGTCAAATGACTGAAACAAGTAAAAGAGTAAAAGAGTCACATCATTGAAATTTTGAAACTATGAGATAATGTACTACATTTGATAGAGTAATTTGAATGCTAAAGGGTTAAGGCAGCTAAGCAGATCACTGATAATGTCCTTGGTATGTCTCACTACATTCCCTGTAGAACCAAAGTCAACATTTCCCCAAATCTGCAATGGTTCACATTTATCTGTGCTGCAGTTGTATATGCAAAGAATGCTGCTCATGTCACTGAAGGAAATCGCTCCTCATCACCAACTGCAAGGCATTTATGGATACTGGTGTAGTCTTCATTCTGATAGAGTTAGCTTTGCAATCAATGTTTCTAGAAGTGATCCCATTGCAGGGCATCTTGGTCATGAGTATTCACATGCTTTGAGTTATGAATCAATCCAAGTTCTTTAACCCTAACCCTAACCCTAACCCTAACCCTAGTCTTGAAGAAACTGGAAGTCCTTCAAATGGTTTCTAGCTGTTTTTGGTTAGTACATTTAATCACTTAAATCCATCAGTTAGCTCTTGGGTGTGTTTAGGAGAGTAACTTTACTGTGAGCACTCAGTTCAAGCCTCTGGTATGAAAATAACTTGATGTATTGATATGCTGCTCTCAACAGCAAACTCCATGAATCATGAGTTCTGCTCCATTTTTATTATTAGACTTCAAGGTCCTGTAAAAAGTCATGGGCATGATTCATTCTTTACTCCTGATTAAGCTACTGAAATGAAAAATTAGACATAACAAAAAAGGAATTCTTACAAGCATTTTCATCCTCCAAAATACAACTGGGCTTTCTCATCTCTTACCAAGAAGATTTCCTACTAATACTGCAGAATCCTACTTATCAATGTTCAATTAAGAGGGTTGTGAAAGAAACATTCCTGCAAATCATATCACTCATTTATATTTGTTTTGCTTTCAACTTACACGTAACAGGAGATTCTTAAATCCCCCTTTTCAATTCTGCTGCTCACCATCAAATGCACACTGTTACCAAGTGTGAACATTTCTCCAGTCACCCCTACTCTCAATTCCTGTCAAACAGAATGCACCTGAGCTAGTTCATATATTCATCAAACATATTAACATATTTCACTCTCCAGATATTTACATTAACCTGAAGAAATGTGACTGCCAAGTTATTCCACCAAAAGAAAAATCTCTCAGACCTTGTCAACCACTGGTCCATTAACTACTTTGGCCACAATTTTAAGCGCTGCATTCTACAATTATGGGCCAGAAGTTATCAATTACATTCCACTTATTGGCATCCATTTTCTGCAGCACTAAATCTCCGCTGTCAGTTATGCTCGAAGTCTGCCAAGAGGTCACTAAATAAATCTGACGTGTATTTATAAAGCTTGTATGGCAAACCATCCAAATCAACGGTTTGCACTTCATGCATTCGCTCATCACCACCCATATCTCAGTTGGTGTCAACGGTTTCCACCACATCTCAGTCTTCTGCTGAGTCATGATTGGTTGTCAAGGTAGATACTGAAGTCTGCTACCGTCTTCGATCCATCACCTACTCCCGAACAATGGGGCAACTGGAAATTTCACACATTTGCTTGGAACTGAGTAGCATGTACTCATCTCAGTCTACGAAAGACCAAATTGCGGTTTTGTTACTACGTTATACCTTCACCACCTAGGTCCATTGAGTGGGTTTTATTCTTGTTTTGCTTTTGCACACATACCTTTGTGCAGTCTTCGTGTTTTGATTGAAGGCCATTCACGCTGCTAGCACATCAATTGTTATGATTTCCCTAATCACCTCTTCTAGTTTGTTCCTTTGCTCTTTAGTTAATCTATTTTTTCTATCGCATGTGATTTGCTTAGTGTTATTGATTCTACTCTAATCACCCTCTTCGGTTGTCAACGATCTCCCCTTTAACTGATGCATAACTAGATTGTTACATTAGTCTATGTGTAATGGGAAAGATACTTTCTTCTTCCTGTAACCAGGTCTATACCATCGAGTTCTATCTAAGTCGACTACGATATATACAAATGTGTGTTTGTGTAGCTGATCAGTATATTGTACAAACCCTACATTATCCACTAGCCTAACGAAAACTTTATCAATCTGGATTAGCACTCTGGTTGTTTTGTGTCAACACTAACATATTTGGGAGATCCAATTGGTATCTGTCTGATAGTTGGAAACCTCTGAGCAGTACAACCCAGTGTGATTTGGCTAGACCTTTTAATTACATGTCCAGTATCTAATTATAGTGTAATTTGACTGAGTATTCCATAGATATATGTGGCTTTAATGTAATTCTGGGACAGAATCAGTGTAACACATGATGGACATAGCCAGAGTTTCAACTGTTTCACAGACGCTAAACTATAAATTTCACAAGGTACGACCTTAAAGTTGATAACGCTACAACGCAGAAAATTTCTGTTTCACTATTGGCTAAAAAAAAAAAAAACCACAGTTTTTTCGATTTTTAAACGTCTGTAACTTTTTCGGAAAATGTTTTCTCCACAAGTTTATGTATTCACTGAAATAAGCGTGGAAAACTGCATCAATATAACCGATTTTCAGATTTTTTACTTCCTTTTTTAAAAAATGCAGATTTTATGAAAACGAACTACATCCAAGCCTTGCGTCATATATACATTTTATCGTGGTCAATTTTTTAATTTGATTTATTAACCAATAGGGAATCTGAATAAAACAGTTTTAACTTTTATCAAGTATTCTAGTTTATTTAAACTGAATCGACAATTCTCTACAAGATCTTGTACGCCGGAGCCACAATTTATGATGTTTTACCATTTTTTAACTCGTCAGGCTGCTGGAAGAATACGCTAATGTAATAGATGTGAAAATATCCTCCCAAGAAAACTGATTTAGAGTGGTGCATGAATTCTAGATATTAATTACATCCAGAATGGCAACTTGTATATAGCAGAATTTCCTCTCTTCAAAGAAGGGAGAGGAAAAAGAAATAAGAATTGCAGTGGAGGGAAAGAACCCATGTAAATGCATTACGTAAGACAGAAAGTTTTCAATCCGGCAGAAAATGAAAATGAAATAGTAAAAGGACAAAATCAAATTTAGCAACATTGCACTTTTATACAACAAAATTAATACGGCTTCACTAGAGACGTTACGATATCGGAAACAATAATTGAAATAACAGCCGTGTTAAAAAAATCAAAAGCAGCAATACCAACACAGCAATAAAAATAACAATGGCAGCTGCAACAATAGCAGCAGCAGCAACTACATCTGCAATAACAACAATAACAACTACAGCAGCAACTGCAGCGCTAATAGTCTTTTATATACAAAGCCTGAAATCCTTTAGGAAATAGGGGCTAGTTGATTACATCGACTCAGTGCTCAACTGGTACTTATTTTATCGACCCCGAAAGGATGAAAGACAAAGTCGATCTCGGAGGAATTTGAATTCAAAACGAGAAGACGGACGAAATGCTGCTAAGCATTTTGTCCGGCATGCTAAAAAAACAACAGAAGTTGAAAACATATACCATGTACAACATGAGCCATCACGAGTAGCTCTATGTGGTCGCTCGACTTGCTGGAAATAGAAGCCAGATCTTCACATCACACCTTAAGAGTTGTATATAAAGGCAGGGAACATTAAATAATGTAGTCTTACACACCCCTAAAATACGAGGTGGTCAGGGCCGGAACGTCTTTGATCACAGGTCAGCTCGATTAGTGTTGATCTAGTGCTAAACAACAACGTAAATCAAAACATGTATGTCTCAGAGTTACAAATTTTCCTAACTTTCTACAATTGTTTGTAGAACCGGGAGAAAGCATCCTTCTGTCCCATAGGCTCTTTTTCCCCAAAGCATGTGACGCTGATAAACACAAATATATTACAACTCTTCTGAGGAAAACTCTAAGCCTAAAATTGTGTACCAAGTGGCAACCGATAAAAGACGGCCAAGCCAAACGTCTCATCCTCATGTCCAAGAAGATGTTCCATTCAGTTCTAATTGAGCAGACCCATGACCAAAGTTGTTACAGTCATGACTTGTCTTTTTGTCTGGAACTACATGTTTAACGTGTTCATCACATTCATAATTTAAGATGTTTACAGAGAATTGTCAGTTATTCTATCCAGGAGATTTTGCAACAATCTTCTAAAAATATAAGGTGAGGGAACCTTTTAATACCAAGGGGTGACTTGCAAGTGCAAAAGAATTTGTGTGTCTGTGCTGAATAAGAAATAATTAATTTTTAATTTTACAAATTCATGATTATGCACACAATTACGTTTAAAAACATTAATAAAAATCTTATTAAGTATTAATTATTCATATTGTTATAATGATGTAAATCCCGAAACACACGAACGCCACTGAGAATATTGATTTATATTTAATGAAAACTTGTACCTTAATGAGCAGTTTAGTTATACTTTACTTTGAAGAGCTCAGATGTTAGATGGGACAGGTGTTGCAGTAATTCTTAGCTGGTCTTCAAGATCTTTTTTCTGTAAGTCAAGCTCACAAGTGACTCTTGGTTAAATTTTATATTGATAAAAACTGTTCACATCGGTGTGTGCTGCAATTTTCAATGTGTGATTTCTCAAATGTGGATGAACTATTAAATTTAGGAGTTGTCTGGTAAGTAATTTGATATGAGACCGTGTGTTGATACTAATGCAGTTAAAACGTGGAAGACGCATTTTAACCATTGAAAAAGACATTTTTTGTGTGTGTTTTTGAATGGCTAAAATGATTCTTCCATGCTGTAATTGCTATTGAATCTACGTATTTGTCGTGTCTTGTGTCACGGAATTTATCAAAATAGTTTTGTGTTTATTTGTCATTCTTTACATTCATAAGTCACTAACAACCAAAATCTAACAATAATTGGTCATTGCAGAACGAACCAAATATAAGATTCTGTGCCATGAATCTTCTGAATTCACTATAAATTTTCCTCACAGTCAAAGACGTGTAGTGAAACCTCTCTCTCGGGTATTTATTTACGAATGATAACGTAGCGGCTAACATCTAGCTTTCGGCCGGTTGGGCCGCTGTGTCCATCACCCTGATTGGCTCTTATTTGCGCGGCATTTGTCTCCAGTTCTGTTTCGCGCCAGGGTGCATACCGACCAATCGTGGCCCTCTGTTAAGGTCACGTGAGAGAGTGTTTTCCTTCTGTTTTTGGAGCCCTTTGTTATCTATAAATAAGCCTGCTTCATCTACGCCAGTTTGTCTCGACTTCAGACCCCTCACAGGTCTGGTCGTTTGACCACACACCAACCAACCAGTTTCCAGCGACGACGTCAACACCACCGGTCTACTACAATGTCGTCGCCAGCGCCAACACCACCACCAGAGTACACGCTACCAACAGTAACCGCGGTTCCGTCTCAACACCGTTTGTGTGGATTGTTTCCACCACAAAAATAACAGCCAGAACAACCTGCGAGAATCTTCTGTACCGAGTAACCGGTCACAGCATCGATACTCAGCTTCACACACGACATGTGACACCACAGCTCTGCTATTCGGCCACAACCTCTTGAGTACAAACATTCAACCTACTGTGTAACTCTTCTAAGAACTGGTACTTTCTTATTTTTGTGTTCAGGACTCTTATAGTCTGTTACAGACGCTTATTACATGCTCTGTCATTCTCATTCACACACACATATTATTGTATACATACTCTTGTACAAGAAGGCCTGTATTATGCACGCACACACAGACACACAGTTCACTATGCTAAATAACTTACTCATATATATAACTAATGGTTGTGTCTGTCTCTCTCTTTCCTTTACTGGCATTTGCTCGCATCTCACATTGCGAGCCTTCATATGTCATATGTTTTGTAGCGACCGTGCGACGCGTTAAAAGGAGCCTGTTTCCAATTCGTCGCCATCTCCTTTGGTTCGCATGGTCGTTTATTACAGACGTATGCCCTTTCAAAGCAGAATGACTTTCTAACCTTCTGCATGTGGATCTGATGTCCTTTCAAAATAACACTTTCTAACTAGTCCGCATGTACAATCGTATGAGAACTGACCAGTCTCATAAAATGTTGAAAGGAATCACAAACTGGCTTTGGCATTGTGCCAAAAAGAATTTTTAGTATGAAAATCTCGAAACTGCTTTTGAAATTAAACCAGAAGATAGAAACTCTCTATAAACATACACCATCATCGATTCAGGTTTATCTTCTTTCAGTAGCGGAGAATTTATTATGCAGTGTTTTTATTTTTAATTTGAATTACAAATATTTGCGGAATTGATTCAAAGTTCCTAATATTGGCAAGAAGAGAGGTAATGAGCTTGTTTAATCCATGCAATTTCAAACTTAGATAATTTAAGTTGCTAGCAATAACGATTCCAAAATATATATTCACATAACCTTCTTTTGGTCCCCCAATTCCCGAATAAAAATGTCTTAAATATCCACGAAGATTGCTTAACCAGCGAATCTCTCAATGGCACAATAAATCACGTTATTCTACCTCGAGGTACTCTAAATTTTGTTGTTTAACCCTTTATTTATGATGAAGTCAATACATTTTGCTATCATTTGAATTCCATTGATCCTTCATAAAGATGATGCACATAAAATATGTTGATAAGACAATGACACAATTAAGAAATTCAGATTCAATTGACAATTCTTCAATTCTTCTTTGATTTAAAACAACAAGTCTTTTTTGAAACACTACCTCAGATGGCGCATCGTCCGTAGCTTAACTGCTTAGTTTTCATAGGATAAGCAGAGAATAAAAATGTTAGCTTGTTTAAATGCAGAGTCCCTCTCTGTTTTTCGTATTCCTTATGCTTGGACAATTGAATTCTTATAAATAAGGAACATACAACGTCCATTTACTTTTACGAAAAAATAACTATCTATCTACTTACTTTATAAAGTTAGTAGCTGAATAGCCCGCCATTGCCAGGCAACTTTTACAACAGAATGTTTTATATAAATTTTTGTTTATTCCATGTCAGACCATGCCTTACCCGACAGATAGATCACTTGATCAGGAGAGATTTGTGCAATTTTTCGCAAAAAAAACTTCTTTGAGGATTTCTTTCTTTTTGAATTATTTACATGTCTGTCCGACCGTTTCACATTACTTTATTCATTAAAACTTCAGAAGTTCTTACAACTTTGGTTGTCGCAATGCTTTGCTTTCGTTTGTTTAATAAAATTCCTCCTCCTAATGATTTTGCTTTCATTTTATGATAGACAGCTATCATGCAGAAAATGCCAGCTAGCATGCAGCTATCATGTAGAAAATGCCAGCTTCCAAATCCTGTTTTCTGATTAGGTAAAATTACTTAAACTTTAAACCTCAATAACATTTTTCTACAATTTTTTTTGGAACAAATAAATAACAAAATCGGATTTAACGTGGAAAATTATTTCAATATACTAAATTTGAAAATATTGACGTAATTTTAAAATCTCACAATATGTGACAGCAACAGTTGAGAGACAGACAGTTATAGGACGTTACACACACATACACAGACACGCGCGCGCGCACGCACACATGCACACATTTACAAACGTACACAGGAAATCACGAGTTTAAAATGATGTATAGTAGACAAATGTATGTATGTATGTATGCATGTATGTGTGTACGTATGTACATGTGTGTGTGTCTGTGTGTGAGTGTTTCTTTGCGATGGACATCAGAAAAGCCACCTTCCCCCTCTCTCCTTAAAGCTATGTATTTCTCACACCCACCTTTCTCTCTCTCTCTCTCTGTTGTATCTATTTATTTACAAAAGTATGTATGCAGTGTCGCGTATATATGACAGCTGTATTAACGTTAACATCCTATTGCCACTTAATATTTGTCGCTTATATAACGCTATTCTCACCTTCCTTGATATAAGTTACTCTGACTATGCTATTGCGTTTCCTTCAGACTTATATTTTTTGTACCCTTCTCATTTCGTCATATAATTCTCCCAACCCCACTGGAGGAGCACATTATAGATTTGTATTGAAATCCAATTAGCATATTATTGAACTGGATGTTAGTGCAACATGTATGCAACGTTTCGTGAATATTGGTTCGCTAGTTTAGGCACTATGATGGTAACAGACAGACAGAAATTGCCATTTGTATATAAGATTAACTGTCATCGAATAAAGAACTTTCATAGGTAACTCTTCTTTCATTATTAGCCATTGCAGACGGGTTTACTTTCATGCATTTTACAATAAAATCAGACAAATGAATTGTAAATATTGCTACCATTAAAAAATATTGTGCTTAATTTGTAATGATGTAACACATCGTCTTGATCCGTCTGTCGTTTCTTGAATTGGTGGCTTTTGGCCAGACCGCACCATTGCATAATGTTCTGACGGAGATATCTGACTGACACTCTATCAACTCTGGTGTTCCCCAAAGTTTGGTTTTGAGCTCACACACACTTTCTCCTATACACCAACGATCTATTTGCCATCACCCCAAACAACACATTTAATCCTATACAGATGATATTACCTTTCATTTCTCTAACTTTCCGCACTTACATTCAAACCAACCCTGTACAGATACCTCGAAAACATATTCCAATACTGTTATGTTAATCCAGTATCTTTCAAAAGCGAAAAGATACAATCATTGTACATGTCAATAAAATAATATCTAAACATCAGAGCACACAACTAAACAAGAACAACTTAGCATTTGTAACGCTCTGAAGATCACTACAAATCGGAAATTTATCAAAGATGTTTTTTCCTAGTGAACGCACATACTTGATGTATCAAAATTGCAACACAAAAACTGACCTTCCTCTTCATGGCTGGAAAATAATTCGGTAATCTACAACTACAAACCCTCTTCAAAGCTCAAGTGAGGTTCCCAATTTCTAAATCTCGGAAGGTATATTGCTGCTACTACTGCTGCTGCTGCTGTACATCTAGACATCCAAAACAGCATCCTAGGAATGGCCACTCGACATTGCTTATTCCATCGTTAATATAGTGACGTCTGCTCGCCAGAGGTGGCTGGTTCAGAGATCCTGATTTACCCGTCTCTCCCTTCTCATCATTCATTTTGTATACACCCCAAGAATCATCTCTTATTACTATATCCAGTCATTTCTCCCCATAACGTCTGCCCTCTAGAATTCCGTTGTGTCTAGATCTTTCCTACAGTTTTAAGCTTTCAACTGTTCAAAGGGAGCATTGACCGCATTGATCATAGTCATCGCGTAGAACTTGTCCTGGCCAAACCAATCACACACACAAAAAAAAAAACAGCTCCTAACTTACACAAAACCTAAATTCACACTGACTATTTATTACAAATAATTCGTAATAAGATGGAATAATAACCTATAAGTGGAGTAGGGATAAAGGATAGGGTACAGATGCTAAATATTAATTGACTATAATAACGATGTGACTATTATGTCACCATTTCGTACGTATTCCGACTCAAGATTATTGATAAAACAATCATGACTACTAACAGAAATTTGTTTATGCCTTTCATAAAGACCAAAATAGTAATTTAATATAAGGTGAAAGTAACTTATATCAAACTGTTTTGGTCTTAAGGATTAAACTTTTTTAATGTGGGTTTTTGGAGAATTTTGTCAGCGGGTAAATTTCAAATTTGAAAGTAGGTGAGTGGTTCCCTGCCTGCGACGTAAAAGCTCCTTCGATGGCTAGTGAAAGTTTGCAAGATTTTCAAACACTACCGACAAAACAAGAACCCTATCTACCACCACAACAATACTCCTCTTAAGCTGATAAAGATGATTAACATACAGAATTTTTTTTAATACATAGACAGAAGGAACCTCATAGAAGCATTTCTCTACAAAATATAAAGGCAGAATACTGCTAAAACAATATATTCTGCTGTATATATTTCCAATTTCTTAAAATCCTGTAATAAAATCATGTAATAAGGGCCTTATTTATATTTATGTTAGGGATTGTGCAAGCCTAGGACTGTGAGGGAAGAAATATTTTTTGTAAATATGAGGTTGGACTAAAAAGTTTATAAGCTGACTATGAAAGAATGAAGATAGAGCTGGGAAATCTTGCATGCATTAATTTCAGCTCTTATTAATAACTGCTTTATTTCTTTCCAGGTAAACTCCCATCTGACTGTTCAAAGAAGACTTAAAAAATTAGTAGTCGCGATTTCTCTTGAAACTGGACAACAGTTGGTATTGTGGCGTTATCAAATACCTACAGAAAAATGGTTCAACCCACAAGGACATTCATGCTGACATGGTTGCTATAATAGGAGATAGCGCTCTAGCTTTGTCAACAGTGCAAAAGTGGGCAGCTAAATTTAGGAGGGGAACAGAGAGTCTTGGAGATGGCTCGAGGTCTGGACGTTTTGCAACTGGAAAACATTGATCGTGTTCACTGCATGGTGATGGATGATAGATGATTGACTATAAATCAAATAGCCAATGCTATTAGCATATTTCGAGAAAGGGTTGACAATATTCTGCACAATGAACTTGGCATGACATAGGTTTCTGCTCGGTGGGCGCCACCTCTTCTGATACCTGTTCAAAAGCGCACGAAGCTGATCACATCGCGGGAAAATTTGACATTGTTTGAAGCAGAACCAACTAGTTTCTTTGAACGTTTCCTAACTCAGGATGTGTGGGAGCTATCACAGAGACCAGGTTTTTGAGATGCAGTCATTCACTCTCTTGTTGAATAATAATTATCTTTACGACTATTTCGATTATTCTTGTTCGAAAGGTGCTGCAGCATTAGTTTGGGAAGGTCAGGCTATACTTTTTGAGCCGGAAGGCAAATTGGTGTAACGAATTTAAAGAGTAACCAAAACGTTTTGTCAAGGCTGGTAGCTGTTTATACCTCTTCATGCGCTGGATGTTTTGACTTTTTCGGGCGCCAGAGCATTTTCGGGAACATTTCACTCGTTAGTTTTTCTTGGTGACAGATGTGAATGTACATCGGACCTATATAAGATGATGCAAAAGACTCTTATACTTTACTTAGACATTTTCAGTTGTCTGAAAGATATCCGCTAGACTAACCAAATGTACTATTGTGGACATGATCAAAGCACACTCAGTCACCTCCATTCTGTTTAGATGAAATTTTCTTTAAGTTAGCGGAAGAAGAACAATGCATGCTGTCCACAATTTCATATAGAGAGTTATTCAGATCACAAGTTTGTGCCCTGTACATTCGACTTAGCTTTATTTTTAATCAGTTACAGTTATTGGTAGCTGAACACGTTCCTGGCATGGATAAATTTTAAAAGGCAAATAAAAGTGAATGATAGAAACCAGACAAATAGAGTGGGTATTCATAAATGGTGCTTTAGAGATGGTAGCTCTGCTGAGTGCTAATTGTGAGAATGTCTCTTGATTACTTCGTCTCTGCCAAAAACCATGAAGGTTGTGTTTTACAATTGAAGTGGACATGTTTGGGGATTTGAAAGAACACAAGTTGTTCACTGGGCCTGGATTACAGATGCGCAGAATTTTAACAAAACTACAATATTCTTTCTGTCGGACAAAGATGGACTGGTGATACAAATATGCAGGTTTTTCGATAACATTTTACCGAACCGGCTTTTGACAGCCATGTCAGAGGTGTGTATGACTGAGATCAGCAGTGGTGTGGCTAATAGGGGAGCAAGGGGAGTGATCGTTTCTCCCACCGAACACATTTTTCAAAATTGGCGCCTTTTCAACAATTTCTTTTAACTCTTAAGTTCACTTATACGATACAAAGTCGAACTTTTTTTTTTTTTTGTTAATCGCTTGGCCTTGGAAGAACTGTCTGTAGTCATTGCTTTATTTGACCAACCTCCTGTGTTTTTGAACTGTCTGCTCAATCACCAGTGATGTGTTGGTGGCTGTTCGTGACACAGGACGGTCCCAAGGAGTTTCTTTTCATGTCACACCTATACCAATAATTGTAGGTTTTATACATAATGACATTGTTACTGAAACATGAAATTAATGAAAGATTACAATTATGTATATTATAACTGATCAATTATTTCGCGTAATATAAAAGAAAAGAGTAAAAAATTATTTGATATGTGCCACGGTGTCTTTTTTTTTTTTTTAACTTGCTCACTCCCCTTAACTGTGGAACCTGGCAACGCCTCTGGAGATTGGTCGCCGTGTCTATAAACAGGAATATCTGTTTCGAGGTCAGGGTGACCTGCCATTCCTTGGTCTGGCAGAACCAAGGAGCACTGCTAGTTCGAAATAAGTTGTATAGACAAAACAGAATGAATATCCAGATATGTCCATAACAAGACGGAGACAAGGAACGGTCCTACATGTAAACTAGTGCAATGTTGAACGATAGACATACATACGTACGTACATACATACATACATACATGTATTACAAACATGGATAAATGACAGCAGGTATTTTTGTATATCTACCTACCTTACCTGCCTAACTATCTACCCACTTACAAGCCTGCCTGTCAGTCTGTCTGTTTAGTTGGTAAGAGAGATAGGAGACAGGCAGACTGACAGACAGACTGATAGATAGATAGATAGATAGATAGATAGATAGATAGATAGATAGATAGATAGATAGATAGATAGATAGAAATTTGACGGTAATCTACATTTACAAATTTCTAAGTAATATGGTGTTCAGTTTACCTGTTAAATATTTTTGTTCCTACAAGTGTTACGGTACTATCATCTTTAATGTGTGTGCACCTAACCTGTGTATACATGTGTATGTGCGCGCGTGTACATATGTATGTATGTATGTATGTATACACACACACACACTCATATATATATATAAGTGTGTATGACTGCATGCATGGACGCTGCATGCATGCCTGCATGCCTGTTTACATGACGGGTTTCTGCGCAGTTTCCGTCTACTAAATTCTACAAGGTATTATTAACCCAGAGCCGCACGGTGAGATGGAATCCAGAACCACTTGTTTGCGAAGGAAGCGAACTGTCTAATTACACAATCAGACTTGTGCCTATACATACATACATACATACATACATACATACATACACATATACACACACACACGCACATACATACATACATACATACGCACACACATACATACGTACATACATACATACACACATACATACACACATACATACATACATACACACATACACACACACACGCACATACATACATACATACATACATACATACATACATACATACATACGCACACACATACATACATAAATACATACACATACATACATACATACATACATACATACATACATACATACGTACATTTTTTAAAATTGTGTATTTGGTTTTGATGTTAAATTTTGTGACTTTGTCCATCCATCCCCCGTAAAAGATTTTGTTTATATTAAAATTGTACATTTAATGTTTTATGATTATGGTGCTCTTGTGGCAAAAATAAAGAAATTCTCCCACCCACCCCTCTTTCTCATCATCAGCATCAGTATCATTGTCATCGTTGTTAATGTTATTGCTATTTACTATATTTGATAAGCTGCCAATAGATGCCTCTTACGCCAATGGTACAAATAATGAATGCTAACGTATTCCTTCGTCTGCCTTAACCAACATTATCGTCGCATCAAGTGGACGTGCAACAGCAACAGACAGAGGTATTAGCATCAGTACAAGTAGCAATAGTAGCTGTAACACACCATCAGCATCAACATCACTGCCGACGTCACTACCATCACCAGCATCAACACTGTCGTCCCCATCGTAATCTATATTGCTTAATTTTGCTGCATCAGTTAGGCGTCCAACAACAGCAGCCAAACACACTCTTTAGAAATGTTTTAAACTATATATTTAGCTACAGACTCTAAAGCTTTTTCAACATAAAACACAAACCTATTCATTTTTTTTTCTTCTTTTTACTTCTTCCTTTCTTGTTTTACTTTCTTCCCTATCTCCTTTTCTTCCGCCTGTTCGAACATAGACATCGAATCATCCATCACCACACCGTCGCATCAGAGCAGTGACGAAGAAAACACCCCTTCAACACCACAAAAAAAAAAAACAACAAAAAAAAAGTCGATTGCCGCAAAGTGACCGACTGAGATAAACAGACAAACAGACCAATATTCTCTGCTTGGATAAGAGAGAGAGAGAGAGTGAAAGAGAAAAGAAAAGGTGCTGGCAGTTTCCGAGAGATTGTCTTGGTGATTTTTACTCTTCGAGACATAAATAGCCGGTTGCGTATTGTCTGTCACTGAAGATAGTCCAACATTGCCACATTTCTTTTAAAGATTAAAAAAAAAAAAATAGTCGACAGAATTCTAACAAAACTCTACAACAATGTTTAGACAACAGAGCTGGTCGAAGGTAAGGATTATTTGCTGATGTTGTGGCTATTATTGTTGTTGTTATAAATGATGATAATGTTATTGTTGTTCTGCATAGCGCTATTTCTTCCGACTTGACACTCTAAGTCCAAATTTCGCCGAGGTAGACTTTTCCTTTCATCCTTTCGGGGAGGTCGATGAAAAAAAAAAAAAAAAATACCAGTTGAAGCACTGGGGTCGATGTGATTCACTAGCTCCCACTCCACATAATTCAGGCCTTGTGCCGATAGTATTATTATTATTATTATTATTATTATTATTATTATTATTATTATTATTATTATTATTATTACATTAGTGCATGCTACGTTAGTTAACAGGCGTTTTATCTTGAGGTTTGGTGATAACAAGCCTTCTCAAATCTCAAGATTGATTATCACTATCATCATCATCATCATCATTATTATTATTATCATTTTGCATTTTCTTAATCTATTTCGTAGCTGTGTATTATACACACAAACACACACACACACACACACACACACACACACACACACATATATATACACACACATATGCATGTGCTTGTTCATACGCACAAACACTTGCCATAAATTACTTGACCATTTCATTTGTTAATTTGAAAAATTTAATACAACCATCATATTCATGCGCTTATACATTTCTAGCATCTCGAAAGATCTTGTAAACTTGATTTTAACAATTGTGGGTACATATCTATATGTGTATTTAAAGTGTGTATTGTGTATGTATGTATGTATGTATGTATGTATGTATGTATGTATGTATGTATGTAAGCGTGTGTGCATTTGTCTGAGTGTTCATGTGTGTGTGTATATATATATATGTGTGAATGTACACACACACACATATACACACACACACACAGAGTGTTGTACAATGGAAGAAATTTAATAAAAACAACAGACTGAAAATTGCTGGGACGGAGTGGTATTTTATTCAAGTAAACATCATACGCGCGCGCGCATACAAATACTATAATGCGGGGTTCTTCGACCTGCTAGTGATAGCAACCAATTCTCCTCCTCACCCATAGTTTATACCCTACCGTCTTTAAAAAATGAGTTAATTGTACACTAAAATTCTAGATACACAACGTCTGAA